>NW_009225252.1:0-77123 GCF_000690835.1 Fulmarus glacialis
CCTTGCACTTGGCCTTGTTGAACCTCATTGAATAAAGCTCCCTGAACCAGCCCTGTCCCTTTGAGCGGAACAGCCAATCACTAGTCCTGGAGAGCTGACCCATCACTGTACCTGCACGTTGTGAGTCCAGCACTGCTGATGTCCTTCCATTCCCTAGATGCCATCGTGTCCCTTTTGGGAGCATTTTTGCTGCTCCAGTCTATCTAGCAGTGCAGGGCAGAGCTGTGCCCTTCACAGGTTGATTATCTCGGTGGCCGTGCCTGCCCGAGGCAACTCGGGGACAGCACTGGGCACTGTGGATAGTAAGACGCAGGCGTGTGGTAAATGTGTTTTGATAACAACCTTCTTCCTTGATTAGCTTATTTTGCTGGAGGGCAGTGGGGAGGGGCAGGAAGGTAATTAGTTTTTGCAGTGAGTTCCAGCAGAAGCTTTCCCCTGATGCAGCCCTGTGAGTGAGGTGTCCTACTTGGGATTTGTCTCCCCCACAGAAACATTAGCAGCTCAGGTTTAGCCTTGCAGAAAGTTCAGCCTTCGCAGAAAAAGATCTCTGGGGTTTCTTCTTCTCTGATGTGAAACACAATACATGGTCTGCCATAGGCTGAGGTGTGTCTCATGTGCTAGGACATGCAATGAGAAAGGGATAATGGTGCTCAGTGGTACCTGAGGGCCTTCTAGAGGACCTTGTGTATGCTGGTTCCCTGACAGAGGACACACCTTCGTCATTTCAGCATCGCCCTTGCTCCGGGAATTACAGACTGGTGGGTGGCACATCTAGATATCCCACAGTACATATCTAGGGTAACAGCTAGGGACAGAACAGGGACAGGGGAAAGCTGTATGACCACCCTGATCAACCTAGAAATCTTGTCAGATATGCACTGGAGCTGAGATGCAAAGTTACAGGGGCTGCCACAGGGAAGGAGTGCACCCTGACTTAGGTTATAAAGTGGAGGCTAACAGAGCCAGCAAGGAGACCTAGGTACGGAGCGGCAACTTAAGGACTTAATTCAGGTGCCTAAACACAAATGTATGGAGAATGTACAAGGAGAATTTGAAATATAAGTGTTTTTATTTATGCAAAGAACTCAAATCAGTTGCCCATCCATGCTGTTGGCTGCAACTGGAGTGCCTGGGGTATCTGAGATGTTCACCTGGGGCTGGCAAATATGATAGAGTCTACTGGAGACCCATTCCCTCTGGAGGATAAGATCAGGACCAGCTGGGGTCCTGAGGACATGTCAAGTGACATTAGACCCCTTGCGTGGGGAATAAAGTAGAGCCCAACCCCAGCTTGGGGTGTTCTCTCCCCACATATTCTCGGGGTGGCCAAAATGGGGAATAAAATAGAGCCCAACCCCAGCTTGGGGTGTCCTCTCCCCACATATTCTCGGGGTGGCCAAAACCCAGGTCTGGGTTTTGCAACTTGACAAATCTCACCCCTCCCATGAATGTTAAAGTCCTCCAAGGTCCTAATCTGCAGTAAAGCAGGGCTAGGGTTTCCTGCAAGATTGTGCCATGCTCCGGAGTAGACTCAGTGAAGGTCATGATATATGGATGGTTCAGGAAACTTGGCCTCAGTCACTGGGCTGTTTGTAGGGAATTGCTCTGTCTTGCTGTCAGATGCTCCTTGGTGCCTCTGCGGCCAATGATCTGCCAAAGAGGGAAAATGGCACGCCAAACAAGCTCCCCCCAGGGCGGGCATACCTTTGCCTTCCACTGTTTCTTCTGTGACATTTCATCATCCTCAACCTGTGACAGGTCTCAGAAGGGAACAGGGGAAGGGGAGGATCAGGAAGCTCTTCCTCCTAATGAAAAGCACAGCGAACCTTTAAGGTATGTCTTTATCCAACCTCACCTTCTCCATGGATCTGCACACACACACTCCTACCCATAAATACATGCCATCACCTTCTGTTGCACACTCTCACATTCAGAGACCTGCCACAATATTCCTGTTTACCACCAGCATGTGTGTCTCCAGCCCCTAATTCTCCCTGTTGCTCCCACACCCCTCTGCTCTCATTCCTCCAAGCAGAGGTGCAGAGGCTGATCCTTTCCCAGTTGGCTTCTGTACCAAGGAGATTTTATCACCCTTCCCTGTAGCACCACAGTCCTGGAGGCAGGTTGTGTGAGTTCACAGGAGCTTCTGAATTGAAGTTAATTATCTCATCCTGCTGTAGGGCTTTTTTTTTTTCTGGCGGGATCCTCCTTGCTCTGCTACAAGCTTCGTGTCTTCTTCCTATCCCCAGCAATATACATATTTTTTTTATTTGGTGAGTGGATCTGAGCAACTCATTGTCCTGTTTTCTTGAACATCTTGTCTTCCATCATTTCCCACTTCAGATCTGTCCTTCAGCAGCTTTTGAATAGCATACCATCAATAGCAGGAACCATCTACCAAGGCAGCCGCAGATGTTTTAGCTCCATGCCTACCTACTATGATTAACAGAAGCCACACAACAGCCTGATCTCCGGCCTTGTGGGGCGATACAGAAGTCCCTCCCTCATGTACAACACAACATTCAAGTAAAACATCTTGCAAATGAACCCCACCAATTGCCCCAGTATTGAAGAGCAGTCCCTGGGTGTCAGGAGGCTGCAGCTCTCCGCTGGACTCACCAGAGCAGGTCAGCCACAGAGGAGAGCAGGGAAAAACAACACATTGCCAGGACTGCCGTTATACGAGAGATGAGTGGCAGATCAAGACATGGAACAAC
The DNA here is from genome assembly GCF_000690835.1 of Fulmarus glacialis. Taxonomy (NCBI): domain Eukaryota; kingdom Metazoa; phylum Chordata; class Aves; order Procellariiformes; family Procellariidae; genus Fulmarus; species Fulmarus glacialis. The sequence goes on from NW_009225252.1 coordinate 2,718, forward strand.
ATTTCTTGCCTTCTGTTCCAATGCCCAATAGATTGGACCAAATTAATTTCTGCCGGGGGTAATGGGTGCATTTTTAATAGAGTCTCATCCCTGGAGCCAGATCTAGACCAGAGTGGCTAACACGGCTGGATGCAAGAAACCAGGATATCCAAAGAAAACATGTTTTCTTGCCATCCTCCCACAGGGGAGGCCAAATTCACAGTGAAGAATGGACGTGTTGGCTGTGAATTTCTTCTGCCACTGGCTATAGGCTTCTTTATGCTCTGTAGGGACATGGGGCAGCCCCACTGCAAGCAGGCGTGGCTGTATCTTGTAATACAGCATGCACCAGCACCATGGAAGGAAGGGCAGGTTTCTGATTATTTTCCTCCACTGATTGCTTCCCCACCTAGGAAGTCGCCCCAGCAGTTAGAATGTCTTTTTATTGATTACCTTGTGGAAAAGACTAAAGAGAAAGTCAGGGGCAGAGAAATACATTGAGGAGGAGCAGAAATGCTGAAGGGGTCTGCTGGGACAGAGTGGAGGAACTGGAGGATGATTCTGCCTAACCTGGGTAAAGGAATTTGAGGGTCTGTGAATAATATGAGGAAGTGGGAATTGGTGTGGGCTGAAGGTCTGAGGCACTGTTGTAAGACAAGATCTGGGACAGTTTCTGACTGGAAAAAACAAGTTCTGGAGCCCTTGGTACATTTAGAAAGGGATGCCAGCATGATCCACTGGTTACAGAATTTTCCTTAGGCAAGAGAGCGCAGTATTAATTTCCCTGCTCTGCTGTAGATAACTTGCATTATTTTGGACAAGTTATTTAGGATGGGATTTATGTCATCTACTACTAGGTTTCTTGTCTCAGCAGCCAGTGAAGCGAGGGACTTTTTCTGAACACATTCATGGTAACCCTGAGGTTACAATGGTTAAGGCAGTAGGTGAATTGCCCTCTGGAAGTGCCAGTTTCTTTTAGTAGCTATGGGGGAAACCTAAATGACTATATCAAACAATGCCCAACTTACAATGACTCCAATCCTTAATTTCCCTGTGTTTTAGCCCCTTGTTTGTAGGAGAGGAGTAACAGTTCCTCACCTCACAGGAGGCTGTGAGGTCCAAAGCCTTAAAGCACTTTGGATGATGAGTGGCTTGCAGAAGTCCTGTAGGGAGCTGCACTTGGTGACTGCAGGCTCCCAGACAGTACTGGCTATAAAGCATGATGATAATAATTTCATCTCACCAGTGGCTGAGTAAGTTTTGGGTTCGTTTAATTAAAGCAGAAGGAGCCTTAGCAGACACGGCAAGGTGCAAACACACGTGCAGTTCCTTGCTTAACCCAATGAACATACCCAAATCACCCTGTGCCCTTGTCTGGCTGTTAGAGCAGAGGAGGCACCAGAAGGGTTAAGGCAAGACAGGAATGAAGCAAACGCCCCTGTGTTCTTGCTTCTCCCTCCCATATCTCATTCCCAATGCTTCTTGCCCCTCTGGCCCCAGGCAGTAAAGGAGATCTACATTTTAATTGAGACATGTTAAGAAAATAATCTCAATCTAGCTCACCCATGCCTGGAAGGCTTCTCTCTTGTTAGCTTGGTGCAGATGCTAAGTGCGTATTCTGGGGGGGTGGTGTGTGTGGTGTCTGTTATATGTCTGTTTCTTTCCTTTTTCCATCCCTGCTTTATTCTGAGGTCTGGGGAAGAGGGCAGAAGGCTGGAGCTGTCAGGAAAAAGTAGAGCAGAAAATGGCAGGACCTCATTTAGATCTTCTCCCTCTCTTGCAAATAGGAGTGACACGCAAAACCCAGCCACGCTATGCACCAAGCCATGCAGAGGTACTGCCGGGCCTGACAGTGCTGGGCACTGGCCCTTGAGGACCTTGGGAACCGAGTCTTTGCAAAAGACTGTCTTCTGGTTGCAATTGCATTGTCTCTCCCCTCCCTCAGATCCTTGGTAGCAGGAGTAGAAAGGAGGCCAAGACGCTTCAGGTGTTTGAAACACAGCCTTGCCTGCAGTTGGATGGAGAAGGAAAGGGGGTGAAGCGAGGCCTCGTTAGTCTCTCACTTGTATTAATGGGGCCCCACTCTCATGGTTCAGGGCTGAGGTGGGGAGGCGACCACAAGAAAACTCCTTTTGTGTTGTTGCAGACCCAAACCTTCACCACAAAGAGGTGCAACTTCGGTCTGCAGACTTTCTCAGCTGCAGCAGAGGGACAGGAGACCCCACGAGCAGTCCTTTCCCTTGGCACCCCAGGAGCTGGGAACAGCAGCCAGACACATCCTGCCTCCAACACCCGCTTGGAAGGGATGTGTTTGCCAGCCAGCTTTGAGGAATAAGCACTGGATTATTTTGTGCAGGGCAAGGGGGCAGGATTTCAGTTCAAATAACACTTTCCTATTTTGTCTGTTCCTTGTCTCTTAGAGCTTGCCTGGCCCCACAAGGTGTTATCAGAGCGGAGCCACCACTGAGATGTGGCTGGGACAGAGGTGGCTTTTCTTGACTCCTTGAAGGCTTCCCTGGCCCTCTTCCATCCAGTACCTCTAAAGAGCTAGCTGGTTAATAATGGTAGGAGGATGAAATTGGGATGGTGGCCAAGAGCTTTCGCTCTGTGCTTTTCTCAGGGAGAAGAGAAACTGCAAATGTGGATGAGAGCAAATCAATCTGATCCCTTCCTCATTTTCACCCAGTCCCAATCCTGCAAACAAGTTTGCAAGTAACTTTGAGTGTATGAGTAACCCAGAAAGTAGAATGATTTTTCCATCTTAAGCTATTGTCTCATAAAATTTATTTTCAGGTATGGATCTGAATTCTACAGTCTCTCTGGGTAGGGTCTCAGTATACCTAGATATGAATGTAATTTTCTGCACGGTAGGAACTTAATTCTTACTAGTACTGTTAGGGCAACAGTGAGTCTCTGCTCTGTTCCCCTCTCTGCTCTCAAGGGTCGAAGGCAAAAAACTGACCTTGAGGATTCCCTCCTGGCTTTAACTGATGGAGGATCTGGAGGGGTTGGTGAGAAAGGAAGGAGAGCTGACCCATAGCATAAGCTCACTCTGGCCAATTGACAAAATATCATTTGGCTGCCTCTTGAGCTGCTCAGGAACACATCAGTCCAGTTATTGAATGTTATACTTAATCTGCTATCGATTGGGGTGAGTTGGAGAGGACAGCCTTCCCCACTACCTCCATTCCCAAATTAAAAACTAAGAGGAGAAGTAAATGCTTTGACTTTTCACTCTGCCTGGATGTGTAGAGAATTTACCATTAATAAAAAAAATCCCAAAACCTTAAGAGTGAAAACATGCGTAGAATGAATTATAGCAAAATCAATTAATACTAGCAGTATCTATTAAATATTGCACTCTGGAGCTTTATGGAAGTACACTGCTGCTCTGATATGATCATGACATCATTAACATAATATAAAGAATCAAAAAATCAATAGCTTGCTGAAGCCCAAAATTAAGGCCAAGCAGTGTTATACCATATCTTTAAATATCTGAAATAGCAACTTGTCTCTGTCATGTCAGAGCTATTTGCAGATGAAATATCTCTCAGAAAGTAGATGTGAATTTGTTGGCCCGCCTGTCACTCCTGCAGCTACCCCCTTGGGATACTTGGCATGAAGGTTAGCTCACTTTTTCCAACAGCGTGGACACAAACAGAGCAGAAAATCTGATCAGGGTTATATTGGCATAACCCTGGAGAGACTCCAGAGCAGGCACAGAGTCACTGCATTGGTAGACAGACAGACGTATCTCTGTAGAATGGAAATATGGACGAGGTGTCTTCCCCCGTTGACTTGATTTACATTTCGTGGTGTTAATGTTACGGAGTTTCTTTTGCCTAAGGTACTAGGCTAGGACACCGCAACTCTTCTTCCTGCGTTGGAAAAAAAAAAAGAAATGGAGCTGGGGGAGGCTTTCAGAAGGGCTAGCACAGCCGCTTGGGCCAGAAGAGACTGGCATGGGTCTCAATGAGTGTAGAAGACAAAGGTGGTCAGAGGTAGGACTGCTGTTTGTGTGGATTTAGGGGTTAAATGCCTATGAAAGAGAAAGGGCGTTTAAGATGTGGATAGTCTTGGCCCAAGAGGGAATGGATATAAACTGGGCATTTAGTGTGTAAGGTAGAAGAAGGTTTCTGGGTTTCTGGCTGAGAGGAGAATGAGTATCTGAAGTAATCTTCCACTGGGATTAGTGAGTGCTAAAAATATAGCCGGTTTTATGATAAAGCTTGATAACAATTCTGTATAAGCTGCTACGGAGGGGTTGCCTGCAGAAGCACCGAGTGAATCAGACGGTCCTTTCCACCTCTGTGCTTTGTGTGTGGGAGAGCTAGAGTCCCTTTTCAGCTCTGCTTAGGACTCTGACTGTGACCTGTTAAGTCTGTGTATGCACATGTCTCCATATGAACTGGGTGCTGAGACCAGCCCAAGGAGATCCTGCTCCCCATCAGTACAGTCAGTGGAGTCTAAAAAGAGACACAGCTCACCCTAAAGTAGATATGAGGCTCCATTCAGTTACTGAAACGTAGGCATTTGGTGGCCTTTTTTTGCTTTGACCAAGTTGTCCATAAGTCCTGTGTCACAGTTGCCAACCCTGGGTGGCTCTCTTGGATACCCTGTATGTGGTCAACTGAACAGAGCCCTTGTGTTAGAGCAGGTGAATCAGTTCTCTGGCCTCTGCTGACTGTATTGAATAAATCCTTGTCTGGAGAGCTCAGATGTCAGCTCACGCACCTGAAGATTGACGAATTTAAGAGCCTCTATCTACCATCTTAATCCCACCTCTGCTACCACTGGACCTCAGATTTTCCAGCTGATATCACAATCTTAATGCTCCTTTGGTTTGCCAAGTCTCCAGGAAGAGAGTGGGGCTTTGGGTCATGGCACAGAACATCAGCTTTTGCCCCACGGGCAGATGTTATGTAGGTGCAAATGGTATTGGCAGCTCATGGTCCTTAGCGAGAAGTGTTGGGTTTTGGCATCAAGGTGGTCAGATTGGAAGGACTTGAGATGACAGGGAAATTCACTGGTGAAACTTGATAGAGCAATCCCTCCATCAGGCTAGAGGGAGGGATGCTCTCTTATGGCAAATTTAAGAGGAAGGAACGCCTTGGAACAGGTGGTTAACAATTGGAGAAAGGACAAAGAACCACAACCTCCTAGATGATAGATCTCCCCCTCGATGATATCCATGTGACCCCTCACACCAAGGACATGTTTTCAGGGGCAGAGATCACAGGTGACAGAGAGAAACAAGCTGAATGGTAGGAGATTTGATCAGCACGTCAACATGTAGCTGTGTTTCTGAGGACAACGAGGAATGATCAGAGGTTTGCCTGCAAGGTAGAGACAGATCCCATGGGGCATCCGGACAGACACTTGGGAGGAATCCTGGGGTCCTGGTCCATATGATGTATATTTGTAGGAGTAAATAAAACAACTCCAGGGAATGTTATTAGGCACTGGAAGACAACTACCCATGTTGCAAAGTTATTAGAATACAGTTTGGCTTGGCCCAGCTGTAGCTCCTTCAAACAATTCCTGGACATGTTTGGGAATTAAATGGGTCAGGGAGGATTTCCACTAGGTGTTTTGGAAGTTAATATAGTTTAATAGCATGAATGTGATCAGACCATGTCATTTGGCCCCAGGATCAGAGAATGTTTCCTAGTATTGTTTAATATACTAATGGGATGTTGCCACAGCTCCCAATTGCAAGGAGACAGTAGGAGGAAAATCCTGGAGGAAAGATACAAGCTGTTAAGATAACAGGCTAAAAATCAAGACTTTTATAGAAGCATTTTGTCAAATGCAAAACCAGGCACAGATGCAGTGTTTCAATGCATAGTTAAGAAAACAGAATAGGAAAAGTTTATAAGGAAAAAGGAAACCTTTTCAAAAAACGGGTGCCGACACAGGAAGGAACCTGGCTGTTGCCAGTTAAATAAAAATTAGTCGAGAAAGAGGTTTTGAAGGTTGAAACTCATTGTCTAAAGATGAAGTCATAATATGCCTTTATCCTTGAAAAATGGTTGGGTTGGAATTTGATAAAATTCAGGTAGAAACAGCAAAAATCAATCCCAACAAATGCCCCTTTTAATCAGGGCACACGAAAATAGGCAATCAGACAAAATTAAATATATACTTGCTTCTGTGCACATGCTAGTAGTCTGCTTTAATGAAGGTGCTAATACGATACACAGCCCAAAACCTTGATAGAAAGAAGCTCATCTGTGGCATAAATCACGCAGGAACAATAGAAGAGGCCAAGATAATGAAGAAAGGGCTTTTATGTTAACGAAAATGTAAAATCAAAGAAAGAAAATAGGGTCAATCTGTGCACAAGTGACAAGGTATCCCTAGGGAAGGGAGCGGTGTTAAGGCTGGTTTATTGACCATTTGAAGATAGTGAAAGTGACTGTGACATGCTGAGAGAAATCCAAAAGGTTGGGAGGGCAGAAAATGTGGTAATGAGAGACTTCAAGAGGCCTCATAAGCACCGAACAAATGTCACAACACTTGGAGCTCTTACCCCGTAAATCCACTACAAGAGAAACAAGTCTGGATTTAGTCTTAGGATTTACTTGCGGGCTGTGCTGCAGGGCACAGGTATCAATGCATTGCTCTGTAAGAGTGATCACATGGTACTCGAATTCAGTGTCCTGTAGAAGCAAAATAAAATAAATGAATAGAAATTACAGTGAAGTTCAACTTCAAAGTGGGAAAAAAAAAAAATGAGGAAGCTTGTTAAAAGGAGCATCCGCAAGGGTAAAGCGCTTCATGGTATGCTGGAGACTGCATAAAGACATCATATAAGAGGTTTATTGTGAAGTTATATGACCTATGAAAAAAGAACCTGAAGACGGTAAAAGGGAATGGGGAAAAAAAAAAAATTAAAAATGCTTGCATAAACAGCAAGGTAAAGAGACACTATTCAAAACTGGAAGTTGTACTCAAAGGAAAAAATAAGAAAAAGATCACTATCGTGTGAATTGCAAAACAATCGTAAGGCATCCCACATAGGAAACACATTGCTAACCTCATAAAAATGAATGATTAAAATTTAACAAGGTTCCCCCGGAAGTTTACTTTGTAAAGGGCACAAGCTGTCTGAAGTGTCTACCACTAAAGGTTTAGTAAAAAATGCTTTTAGAGCATAAAAGTGATATTCACGGAAAGAACCTTAAGAAACTCTGATATGAAATTGCCACATAATTAAATCTGTTGTACACCTCATTACTTATACTGGCCTTGACACTGAAGGAATGAAAGGTGGAAAATGTATCATCTTTTTTTTTTTTTTTTAAGTTGGACTCATGAACTGGAATCCAGACCAGATTAAGTTGGACTCATAAACTAGACCCAAGAACTAGAAACCAGAAATCTGATTTTTTTTACCTGTCAATTTGGTTGAACCATGATTAAGAATAGACTGAAAAAAAAGCATATGACATGCTGGGGGAGGGGGGTGGGTGTCACAAGTCTATTATTGTTCTTCAAATAAATCAAAGTCCATGTGATATGGATAATGTGGTTAATACAGAGGAATTAATACTTTTCTCATAGTGAAGAATTTAAACTATGCTGTCATGGGGCAGGAAGAAAAGTCTTCTGATAGATTAGTAACCACTTCAAAGATGGGAAATAAAGATCAGGAATAAATGGTTATGATGGCAGGGAGGGAATACCCAGGGGGGGTTCCCTGGGACCATGTGTGTTTGGTGTATTTAAAAATGAGCTAAAAATGAGCTAAGAGTGAAGCAGAAAAGGTAACTGGTGATAGATTTTTTTTCAGGGTTGTCAAAAGTAAAAAAGTCTGCAAGGAGTTGTAGAAGGAATTGTGGTTTAACCCAGTAGGCAGCCAAACACCACACAGCCGCTCGCTCACTCCCCCGCACGGTGGGACAGGGGAGAGAATCGAAAAAAAAAGTAAAATTCGTGGATTGAGATAAAGACAGTTTAATAGAACAGAAAAGGAAGGGAAGATAATAATAACAATAATAATGATGATAGAATATACAAAATAAGCGATGAACAATGCAATTGCTCACCACCCACTGACTGATACCCAGCCAGTCTCTGTGCAGCTATTGCTGCCCCCCAACCAATCTCCCAGTTTATATACCGAGCATGACGTCTTATGGTATGGAATATCCCTTTGGTCAGTTGGGGTCAGCTGTCCTGGCTATGCTCCCTCCCAGCTTCTTGTGCACCTGGCAGAGCATGGGAAGCTGAAAAGTCCTTGGCGAGTGTAAACACTACTTAGCAACAACTAAAACTTCAGTGTGTTATCAACATTCTTCTCATACTAAATCCAAAACACAGCACTATACCAGCTACTAGGAAGAAAATTAACTCTATCCCAGCCCGAAACCAGGACAGGAATATACAAAACCGACTGTTAGGGTAATAAAATGGCAAGTGTAGCTCAGAGCTAATGCTTGCAGGATTTACCAACAGAGGTAGCAGGCGGCTGTACCTCGAAGTGTTCAGTGACCAGCTGTAGGGAAGGAGGTGGTGAAGTCAGCTTGGGTAATTCTCTGCAAACCTCAAACAATGCGTATAATGTGAGGCATGTTTTGGAAATGAATGCAGGACACAACAGAGAGTATCATTACATGGCGATCCGTGGTGCTCTCCCATGCTGCGTACACCAGGCACTTTTGATCATGTCGAGTTAAAATGAATATAGTCAAACCAGGAAGGCAGTGGGAAGTGTGGGAAGCAGGAACACGAGTTTCTAACGATCTTTATACAAGGAGAGATTGTATGACTTAGCAATTTTCATCTTAAAAGAGAGATGACTGAGAGGGCTATAATACATCCAGACAATCATGAGTGTAATGCAGAAAGTGAATAGGGGATGATTGCTCACCGTTTCTCATAACACAAGATCTAGGGAACTTTATATGAGATTATCAAGTGGAATATTAAAACGAACAGAAGAAAGGACATTTTCATATAATGTATCATTCATCTGTGCAACATTGTGAAGCCCATTACGGAGGCCAGAAATACAACTGTCTGGAAAGCAATTAGACAAATTAATGAAAGAAAGATCTGTTGAGAGCTGTTCAATACAATGACATCACTGCGGGCTCCAGGTCAGGCAGTCCTTGTGTCATTGCTTGCTGGAAGCTGGGAGTTTAAACCAGGAGAAGTTTCACTCTATAATCTCTGTTTTATTATTTTTTCCACCCAAGTATCTGCTAAGTTAGAGACAGAATGAATGGCTATACGGATATTTGGGCTGAGCTGCTGCAGCCATTTCTATGTCCCTGTGTTTTCAAAGGCCTCTCGCCACGAGTTTGCACAGCTCTTAAATAAAGGTCACCTAACCTGTGGACTTATTAGCACAACACCGAGTAATCCCAGTGCAGTTGATGTAGAATGTGATGAATCTCTCTGTCATGCCCATCCGGCCAGGATGTGTCTGGAAGCCCTTTGCAGACATGTGGTTGCTAAACTGCTCTTCACCCTGCCCAGCGTGCCTTGAAGTTGGCTTTGGCTCTGGTGTTGGCAAGGTTGGCTGGTTTGGCTCTTTGGCACGGTGTTGGAGCAAGACAATGTTTGGCAATTGCCCCATGCTGCCTGGAGCTGGGGTTTCTCTTCCATTCAGCCACCCCGTGGTCCTGCTCAGAAACTCCATCTCCCTCTCACCAGCTGCAGCTTTTGTTGGACAGCAGTCCAGCACCGGGCTGAATTGTGTTTGATTAGCTCAGTAACTGCATGAAAGGGAAGCCAAGATCGTTGCAGAAGCCTTTCAGCAGCAACAGCGGGGAGTCCAAATACCCATTAAAACGTGTGCTCAGCTCATCTCGAGTCAGTCATTTTGCCATCTCCCTCTGTCTCGTCCTTTGTTTTCTTGCCTTTGATTGCAGTTGATGAAGTTTGTATCAGTGTTGTCATGGTGAGTCTATTATGAAGTGGTCTTTCCCCTGCGCCCAAGCTTCAGGATTCCTGGTTTAAAACTTTGCCACTGAGATACGATGGGCAAGTGATGTTTTTCCTGTAGATCTTAGGTTCTCCATTCTCAAAAATGGTGACTCAAAAGATTTACTTCCTCCAGGCATACAGGGAGGATATGTACTGGATTTATTGGTTTCCTCTGGATGTGTGATGGGTGATGGTTTGAGGATGGATTTTGAATGACGACTTTATCCTCTCATCTAAACGATTCCAGCGTGAGGTGTGTCAATGTCACAGCCACACGCTGGTCTAAAATCCAACCTGCCAGTCACTGTGACAAGGTCGTGAGAGATAGGAGGGTGGAGAAATCCTTGAGCTACATGCAGTCTTCAGGGAATTACTGAATGGATCCTTCTGGATCTGAGACTTATTTCCTCCTAGATTTGAGAAATACCTGAATAGGGATGTTGGTGCATCTCACCTTGTCATGTGAGAGCTATGCCCATTGTGAGCTCTGGGATCAATAGACTGGTTGAGTTGGTGGGCATCCATTCTGGTCAGACTGGGAATAGAGGAAGAGTTATTTTAACAAGATAACTTTCTTGTGCCAAAGTGGGATCTGACTTGCTGCTGCTGGCTCCTCTTTCACAGTTACCTCCAGACATCGACTTCTTGGTACTGAGGATCCCCTTTCTTTGCATGTTACAATTGCTAATGATTTGAGTGTGAAAGTAAGGAAAAAAATCTATAAAGTAAACACAAACTGAGATTGAGCTGTGTCTGAAGGGATGGAGGAAAGCTGGAAGAAAGAAAAAAACAACCTGGTAGCAGGATAGAAATAGGCACTGGCTGCCTGCATCACCCAGCACCCTGCAGTCCCTGTAACTGGTAACACAGACTTTCATCCCATGTTACAAGAAAAGCTCCCTAGCTGGAGTGCGTTTCTTGAGATGCACCAGGATTATTGCTCCAAAGGAGTTAAGTTTTTATATATCTTTGACACCCTTCCCCTGCCTCCACCTGGGTCCATATATGTGTCATTGCAAACTGGCACTATCACTCACCTGGTATACTGATTTCTACTCTGAATTTTGCAGAGTATGTGTCTTGTGTCTAGGGAAGAAACTAGGGCTCTCTGTGTCTGGCTGATCTTCTGAGTTCATCCATTTCCTTCTTTGCAAGGCCATGGACAAAAATCCGTAATTCTTTCCTCTAAACGTGAGTGTATCCATGAAATCAAAGGGAACAGTTCAAGGTTATTAGAGAAACATGAGAAATATTTTTATTTCAGGGGCTGTTTGCAGATTAGGAGATTGCTGGGTGGGAACAGGGATTTGCTCTCTCACAAAGTGCTGGTTCAACTGACGCTGCTTTAGAGCAATGCCAACAAATCACTACACGGGTTCTGTGCATACTTTAATTAGATATTGAATCATTGACTAGAAATGAGGCTTCCACATATATCTGAGGTCAGCATCCCCCACCCGGCGTGCCTGAGCTGGCTCCTTCAGTGAAGGCAGAAGGTCTGTACCTGCCCATGACCTTCCTCTAATTATTTGGAATCCATATTATGGACCTTGCTGCACAAGACAGCCAATGCCAGGTGTTCAAATTAATAAGCTGAACCAGGTTTTCCGATCAGTGCTCTGGGCTGTTTGCCATTCCTCTTTCTCTTGGACATCTGATAAAATAACCCAGGGCTTTGGTCAAAGGTATTTTGCATACATGCTATTGATAGCACTTTGGAAGTGTTTTGTTTTTTTTTTTTTTCCTACTGAGAAAGAAAAAAAAGATGCAGAAAACTGATCAAGTCAGAGAAAAAAGTAGTCAGAAAGTTGGTGTTGGGGGAAGACAGTTTCTAAAGGGAATTGCAAGCATCCACTGGAGATCAAGGTCTAGTTTACGGTAGTGCTGGTAATTTGTAGTTCTAGTGAACTCAAAATACAAGCAGATACAGTGCTACCAAGATTTTAACCCATAGAATCATAGAATCATAGAATCATTGAGGTTGGAAAAGACCTCTAAGATCATCAAGTCCAACCGTTAACCCAACACCACCATGCCCACTAAACGATGTCCCTAAGCGCCTCATCTACATGTCTTTTAAATACTTCCAGGGGTGGAGACTCTACCACTTCCCTGGGCAGCCTTGGAACCCATTCAGCCATGGGATGAGCAATAACAACTCCCCAGCTACTAGCCATTTGGCCACGAGTCTGAATAAAGTCCTATTTAATAGCAGGCTGTGCATGCAGGAACATGTCATCATTATGGCCAAAGTAGCTAAATCCACATATTGCAGGTAAAGCAATTAACAGGTTAGTGGAGGGAGGATCGGTGTGGGACAGGGATTCTGCAGTGTGGCTCATTGGAAGTAAACTGGCAATAACCTGTCACCTGAGACTGCCATCAGGGAAATCCCTGACTCGAAGGTTTATTTGCTTGTGGAGTACTCTTCCTAATAGAAGAGGCAGAAACACATCAATAAGGCATGTAAAAGAAGACTGGAAAACAGCCTGTAGAAGATCCTTGAAAAACATACACAGAATGGAGGGAATGATTTGGGACGTATGTCCCAATTCCATGTTTTCTGGTTGAATAAGTAGGAGGTGCCCACGTAAGTTCCTATGGCACTTACAGCTAAAACTTTTGGGCTGGACCTATTGTGTCATTAATTTGCTGGTTTCATGGGGAGAGACAGTGGTTGTGTTCGCTGGTGTTGGAAGGGCTCTAGTGTCTTTGGCAGTGGTTGGAGGAACAGCTTGGCCATCTTCTCCCGCCTGAGGAAGATCCCAGTTGCCCTCACCCCACAGAGTCCCCCATGGGGATTTTCTTTCCTCACCCTCTTCAGCAGGGTCTTGGTTCGGTGCTGGGGGTTGAAGGTTTATTCACTTCTCTCTAGATAGCTAGACAGATATCTGTGTATACCTTGTCTGCATATATATACAAACCTTGCCCATTAACTATATTCAAGTGCTATGTAAACTCATATCCACATGCTTTGATGCAAACAGGAGCTCTGTGGATGATTGCTTCTCCATACTGATCTCTCTTTCCTCCATGCATCTGTGGTGTATCTGGAGTCGCAGACTCTTTATGGCTGTTTGCTCCTAGTTCAGTTGTTCTTGCTCCTTCTGGCTCACAGCATCCTCCTTGTGCACCCTTATTATCTGCTGCACGGTGATTGTTTTTTGCATCAGGACAGGGGACAGCGACAAAAATAATTTTCATCCCCTTCTTGAGAAGGTAATAGTTGGTCAATGTCTCTAAATTTCATGGAGACCTCTGGAGGAAGGTCCCAGTTGCCCTCACTCTGCGGAGTCTCGCATGGGGACTTTCCTTCCTCATCCTCTTCAAGAGGGGCTTGTTTCTTAAATTCAACAGCCTCCTTTTTTGATCACTGTGCCTACTGCAAACACGTTAAAAAGAGCAACCACAAAGATGACAGCCTTTCTGCTTGAGTTGAGAGAGGGGAAAAGTTCCCAGTCCCAGATAAAAGGCAGGCAGGGAATGAACCAGATCATCTGTCTGTCTGTCCATCTGTCTCTTTGTCTCTCTCTCTCTCTCCATCCATCAATCAATCAATCCATCCATCCATCACATTAGTATCATGCATACGTAATAATCCTGGTTGCAGAAGACATATATCTCAAGGTATCTCTTCAATCCTTTCCATCAGATTAGGAATTTATTCAGAAGACAGGGAGAGTTATTGGTGAGCTTGCTGTTGTGTGGATGATCTAATAGATTTTTTATTGCGCTTTCCATACAGAGATTGCAAAACCTCAGCCATCCTAATGCTGCATTTACTTCATCAATTCTTGTGACTGCTAATGCTGACGCTCTACTGTTTGGCAGCCTCCATTAAGAATGGTTTGCCCCATGATATTAACAGGCAGTGAAGCTTTGTGCTGATGGATAAAGCGCGGTGTAAAACCTGATTGGAATCAATCACAGTAATTGTCTGGATGTGTGGTGGTTAATAGGAAATGTCCTGCATATTATTGGCTGTTTTGTATAGCAAACGGATTAGCTTTCTGCTGCCTTTTGTGGCTCACATCCTCTCCCGAGCCCCTGGGGGAGGTGATGGATCTGCTGGGAGGCTCAGGAGACACCGTGCTGGCGTTGCATCCTGCGTCAGTCTAGGAGACACAGAGCTTGGAGAAGAGCTCTGTATTTTATATTTGTCTAAATGGCTATTCTGCGTTTATGCCCATTGCTAACAATTGGGCAAAGGACAACTGTCAGCCTCTTTCATGACCGATGTTAAGCCCAGGCCAGCTCTTTGGGAGGCAATGTGCAGCAGAGACCAGGAGCAAGACTGAAGCAGAAAGCTTCTGAGTCTTGTGTGTGTTGCAGACACACACACTGGCAGTTAAACACAATATCGAATCTGCTCAGGTCGGCCTGACGTCCCCACAGCTGACCTGCTAGTCCGTGTTTGGAAGAAAGTCTGAAGAGAGACCCACCAAGAACCTATCATCCCTCAGCATCCAAGGGTTGGCCTCGGTTCACACGCCGAGGCAGCCTGGGAGGACTGAATGTGAGCAAGACGATGCACAGCACAATCTGATTCAGCCAGGGACCAGAACGACCCATCCTGAAAAATGCACAATAGACAATAGCAAGGCACTGTGAGATGCCACTCACACCCCAGGAGGACCTAGACAGATGCTCTCTGATCAGGCAGTCTAGACCTGAGCTAAAGCCACTGTGGTTGCAGGAAGCAAGTGGATCATAACACCTGGCGTATTTACACAGAAACTAGGAGCAGCCTTGTTTTCCAGCATCCTCTTCTTCTGGGAGAGGCTTAAAGCACGTAAAGGTCACAGATTCCTCATCGAAGCATCTTCCCAATCACCAAGCGCCTGGCAGCTGTGGGTGCATCCTCTGCTCTGCAGCAGAAGGGCACCGTACCCCCAAGTGCTACTGAGGGGGTGCTTGGAGAGGGTCAGCGACTCAGCAAGGAGTGGGCTTGCTCAGGGCAGTTCTTCCTGGGCAGCCTTTGGTTGCTGAGGGCTCTCAGCTTTCTCCCTGCCACAAGGATCGGGTGTTTTTTTCTCTGGTTTGGTGCATTTATTGTTAGTAAGGATAATAAATCCCCACAAAGCACAGGGAAATATCTCTTGCACTTGAGTAAGGGATTCACTCTTGCCCAAGGTCATGAGTAGTGCCTTTAATTTAAATTCAGTGCTAGAAATTTCTGAATCCCTGGGAAGAAATCTTTCTTGCAAACAGAGCTGCTGATGCTGGCTGTGCAGGCGGGAGGAGAGGGCGAACAGGCTTTGGCTGGGAGAGGCCAGCTCCCCTTGGTGGTCAGAGCCCTGGGTACCATCTGAAGTGCAGCAGGCTGGGATCCTAATGAAAGAGCTTTTCAAGCACTCGTTTCTTTCCTCAGTGAGTAGAATACTATTAACCTTTAAGGCAAAATTATATTTCGTGCCTCTGGGAAGCAGTAACATTTTACCGAGCTGCACTGGGGAATCAGGTAAACAATTGTTAACTCTCTCCAGCCCCATTTCAAGGCCATTTCAGGGCGGTTGTGTGTGCACGTGTGTGCACAAACCCTGCCAAGCGGCTGAGCAGAGCTCTGTGGTCAGGAACCCCTAGCTGCTGGAGATCCCTGCTGCAAGTCAGCCTGCATGTCCCAACCTCTTTGTTCATTAACTGGTATTCAGTGGAACCCATGGTCCTGGTATCTCAGGGCCAAAAGCTCTGCATTGCTATTTTGCCATTTCCCAGGTCCACACAGTTGTTGGGTAACAGGTCTGGCTTTTGATGGCTGAGGACACGGTTTGTTGAAAGTCAGGCCATAGGGCCTGTACTGTGATATTTCTCACAACTGGGGACAAAGCTGCTGTATGTGGCACTGCTATTAAATAATGCCATGGAGGTGAGCCCTGCTGCCTCTGAATTAAATATCCAACTGTGTTTAGAAGCTGCTTCACCCAACAAAGTGCTTGTTGCAGCTTTGACTGTCCAGAGGCTTTGACGAAGTCCTATCTTGTCCTTGGACTGTGTGTGGGATCACAATATACTGAAGACACACACGTTTTGCTGTCAGGGTGAAACAGGTTGCTGTTGGTTGTGAACTCCACCAAGCACTCGTGTGCTTTGCACAAGAGCTTCTAGACCTGTCAAGTGCTGGGATCTATTCCTGAGGAAAAAACCTGAAGAGGACTAAAAAGTGAGATCCTTTCCTCCTTTTCTCCCTTTTTTTCCCCTTTCTTTTCCTTCTGTCTCTTCCCAGCATTACTCCAGCTCTACCCTCACTCCCAGCCAGTGCTCTCCACTGGACCTGCCCAACACCGGGCGCTGTGGGTTGGGTGGCCAGGGGTAGCGAAGGGACTCTGAACTGCTCAAGCCTTGGCAGGGAGAAAGCAGGAGCCACAATCCGAGGACAAAGTCAACACCTTGGGTGGAAAATTAAATCAATGAAGCAGCGTGAGCCAGAAAGCAAACGATGCAACGGCAGCAAATCTGGCTTCCAAATTGAAATGTGTTTGCTGGGGATTGTCCATCGTCTTGGGGAGTTATTATTTCCATTTCTCTAGTTATGAATTAATTTCTAGAGAACTTAATCATCCTCTCCCTTCTCCGCTCCACCACCCCCTCTTCCCTTCTCCTTCTAATTTTCCACTTGACTGGGGATTCTCTGACAGTGAAAATTCAGGCTTAGAGGAGGTCCATGCAAGCTGCTCCATTAGACTGGATAATCTCATTGGAACCAGTGGCTTGAATAATAACACCTTCACCTCTGCTGCACCAGATTCAAATGACGCTTAACACCCCGGGCTGCAGGGATGGCTATGGCAGGGGAAGGGCTGGGTCGGAGCCTGCACCAAGAGTCTTTGTCTCCTGGCTCTGCCAACCTACCCACGCTCCCGAGGACACATCTGCGGTTGGAGATAAATGCTGGTCCAAGCCTCCTCTGATGCCGAGATGTCCGCACCATCAGGAGCAGAGGCATCCTGAGCTCGGCCGCTCTCCGCAGGTGGAGCCCAGGCCCGCACTGTATCTGTGTGATGAAGGTTTTTGCTGTCTCAGTGGGTCAGGGATGAGTGAGGAGGAGCACGCTACAGCCTGTCCCACCAGCTGATGTCCCAACTTCTGCTTTCCCTCAGCAAGTTGTGCAGGTTGGAGCAGGATCATTTAAGTGGGGCTTAATGAACTTCAGCCTATTGCCAAGTCTGCCTTTTACCTTCACAACATAAGCATGTAACCTAGACTTTTTTATGCCACCATCTCGCTACATGCAGAGCATAGGCCTGACTCTAGATCCAACCAGGCTGTTCCAAAGAGTCCTCACCCTGTTTTATAACCCATCTGAGAGCACAGACACACCATGGGCTCCATTTCTGGTGCCTGGTGTTTTCCTCAGTGCACAATGCCAGACTATTGTCTCCCTTCCAGATGTAACTAAAAACCTGAGTCCTGCAACCAACCCATAAGATGGATGGTTTGAATCCAGGATTCTGGATTGGACGTTATAGGGTTGATCCTGAAGGACTCCGAGTCTAGCAGGACTCTCTTGCTTTTTGCAGGCATAGTTGGGCTCTTGTCCATCACATATTATCATGTTGGGAGAAGATGTGTCTCATACGGGTGAATCATGCATGAGAGCCAACACCATGTGACTGCACTTGAATTCCTACCTCCTTCAGCATCCCCAACCCTTTCCCACCACCTACCCACACTGGATTCACACTATCACAGCCTGTGTCGGAGCATTGCTGCCCGCTGTCACAGCCAGAAGAAATAATACCTTCTCATGGTGACTCCCGTCACAACCACAAGCTCAACCTGGCCATCCTGCACACCCAGTAGTCTCAGAATTGCCCAGAGAGGAGCACCGTGCAAGTTTTCTCCAGAAACAACATGCTTTTAAAGGGAAGGAAACTAGGAAAACCTGTGTGGCATATGGACACCTGGAATGTATAATAAATGGCTCTATTGCCGTGCATCTGACAAGCCAGCCTGCCGGAGGTCGTTCACAGCACCACAGCAATTTTTCAGCATTTAACCCATCCCTTCCAGCCATGCGTGGATGAGGGGAAATTCATACATCACATGCCGACAGGCTTTTCCTTGCAGCTGGAGCATTAGCCAAGATCCCCAGCAAAGCCGCAGGTCAGGGAGTGCTTTCCTGTGCCTCGCGGTGCGAGGGGCAGGCTCAGCGGGGTGTGCCAGACCGGACTAGGAGCTCCTCGTGTGTTTTAGGAGAATAATGCCTGAGGACCTCCTTTTGGATGAATGGTTAAAACAACAGAGGGATGAGGAAGGGATCATTTCTAGGGTCGTCTGAAGTCCTGGTCCTTTTGTTTCTTACGGGTGGCTCTGAGTGGACCCTTGCTCAACTCCAAACCTCTCTCCAAAGCCAGCTTGCTCTCCTTGCTGGGTAGGCAACCACTGTAGAGGGAGCTCAGGCTGCCTGATGTGGCCCTTAGTTTCAGCAGGGAGAAAAAGCTTAGGAGGAGGGGAACTGAGCTTGTTCTCTGACTTTTTGGCTGGAGCAGGCTTGGGCAGAGAAAGACAGTGAGACTAAAATTAAAATCCTTCCTTCTCTATTTTCCCTCTCGTTCCTCTGTCCCCCAGATTCCCTTTCCTAGTGCACAGTGTGAATGAGCTGAGCTGTGAAAGTCAGGATGAGGCATACTTTGAGTAGGGTTTTTATTGTTATTTTTGTTGGAGTTGGGGTGAAATGCTGACTTAGGTAGTTGGGAAGCTCTAACTCTGACCAAAAGCCTGTGCATCAGTCATGTGAGGGCCTGAAAACTACCATGTAAGCACATTTTATCCTTTACTTATGACCTATGAGACAGTTCACCTTTTGAAGGCTGGGCATCCAGCTCAACCCATGCTTTTTCCTTGCTCCGAAGAGACAAATGTCCTAGAGATGGTTTGGGAACTTCAGTCCGAGTGGGGTTGGTGAGATTGCATGGGTGCCTGTCTTCTTCAGACAGCAAATCCCATCACAGTGATTTCACATCACACAGAGAAAGACAAGCCTGGACTAAGAGGTTCCTCGGCTTCTTTTTCCCCGGTAAGGCTTAACTCTCCACATGGAGTGCCTCTCCTCTCCAACCAGAGCCACAGGGCAGCCGTAGACCTTCTTTTCGAGGTCTGCATGGGTACTAATGGGTATTCCATGTAATTCTCTCTGTAATATCCTGTGTTTTTTTCAGGCTTCTAATTGTACTGCTGCAAAGAATGGGGAAAGTTTGGGCCCAGAGGGAAGAACTGCCTCTGCCAGCAGCAAATACAGGAGCTACAGCACACATCATTGTCTGTTGGCTCTGCTGCCAGGGAACGTGGGCAGATGGATGGGTGCACACAGGCAGGAGGAGAAGGGAAGGGAAGGAACTGAAGAGTGATGTGAAAAAGGAGATACTGATGAAGGTTGAAAGGAGCAGTGGGGAGGGAGAGCCTGGTTTGAGAAACTCTGTGGGGTCCTCTATGCCTTTTCTGGTTTGGGGCAAGGCGTTTCTAGAGGTGGGGAATTCCGATAAACAGTGTTCAAGCCCTATCAGTCTACCCTGTGGAAATGTTTTCTCTCTTCTTGCTCTGCTTCCCCAAGTCAGAACGGCAGATGCTAACAGCAAAAGAGCAATTAAATTACATGCTGGCTGAGTCTGGCACTGATTCAGTATCTATCTGTAAAAGTGGGGGACCCCTTACAATGTACTTCCCATGGCTCCCCAAACCTCCCTGCAAAACTCCTTGAACACAGATGCTGTGCTCCTCGTTTGCAGCTTTCCTGTCCTATTGCCCTTTAAGAGGTGAGGCTGAAGTGGCACCAAAGCCTCCCGCTCATCTTTTAGGACTCCTGGGTCTCACTGCAGTCTTGGCAGTGATTCATGGGGAAACCTCAGGACCACTGATTTGGATTAGCTCTGATCTCTGAGCAACACACTCCAAATTTTATCTTTCTGGAGGCATGGGCACCTCACGTCATCTTCACCAACAGATACTTGGCATTTGGGCCACTGTGATAGGGAGAAGACCAAATACATTTATCTGGAGTTACTTGAGAGAAGCCCCCACGAAGAATTCAGGGATGATGTTCCCAAGCATCTGAATCAGACCAAGAGCAAAGAGCTTCATGCCCTTTGAACAAATTATTTGCATCAGCCCTTGCAGAGGAGAGCATGTAGGAGAGCGAGAAAGCATAGGTGTTATCTACCCAGGTTTTGGGGAAGACACTCACAAATATTATTAGCATGAATAGGAAGCACCGTGATAGGATGCTCTCTGGGAAAAGTAATTTTGTTCATTAATTACTTGCCTTATCTAGCAACCTTGTTCCCTTTCTCTCGCTTTCTTCTTTTTTAATTTTCTTTGAAATGACTGTAAGTGAATTCAGTTCTGGGAAAGTTATTTTGCTGCTACCTCAGAGACAGAAGCTTGTATTACTCAGGTAGCCTTCAGCTGAATCTTCAGGGGCTTTTCCATCTTGATCGGAAGTCCAGTCTTTTATGGGCAGATGGAAAAAGACAGTTCCAGGCAGATTCCTGTGATTTCTTTCTTGTGGACCGCCTCAGTGCTCTGGACTGACTGCAGTTCATACGCGTGCCTTTGGCTTGAGTTCCGCCTGCTGCTTGTGATTTTGTGCTCTGAGATTCTCCTTCTGCCTTTAGATTCCAGGCTTGTGTTATGCCTGGTTAGTTCAGCAACAAAAGGAGTCAGAGGGCTGTGATTTAAAGGACAGTACAGCAGAGACCCTACAGCTTCAGAGATGTCCTGTCCTTGTGTCTTTGACCCTTGCAGGAGGTTGGAAAGGGTCAGTGGATGAAAGCAGGGGATACCCATCCTCACATATCTCAAGCACACACGTTGGCTTTTTTCAGACTGCTTCTACAGCAGGGAATAGGTTTCTTCCAGGGACTTGTGTGTTTCCAGCACAATTGCCACTAGTCACTGCTTCAAGTGAGTTTGCAGTGTCAGGTGGGAATCAGCAAATGCCATTGTTCGTCAGGGCAGCCCAGCTTCATGGCATGGGTCTCACTGGAAACTGAAGACAAAGAAAGTAGAGTTGCCGAGGCTGAAATGCCACCATCACCTGCAGCCTGAGGCTGGGACCCACCTGAAGCCAAGTCCTCACCCCAAAGTTGTTCGATCCCAGAGGTTGACTGATGCTGCAGAGATTGTTAGGGCTTTTTGGGGTCTCTCTGAACATGATGGCTGTCATGGGAGGAACAGAGCCTTTCTGTAATGCTGAGCAGGATCGGCTGAAGGGTGTATTTCCACACCACCTTCCGCAGCCCCCCTCCCTCATTTCCACACTCTCCCCTCCCTGTGCCAGCAAACAATTTCCAATTCTTCATGGGACAAAGGTTCCAAGTTTCCAGGGATTTGCATGTGAAATGATCCTGTTCATCTCAGGCTTGAATGAGCCATCAAAATGCTCATCAGGGATCTGCCTACAGAGGCGCACACATGTGTGCACGCAAATCGCTTGTACGTGGCTGCACCCCAGCAGTGCGTGAGCTGGTGTGGTCCTTGGGCCACCTCTGAACCTTTGTTCACTGGTGGGAGAGCAGGTTGCATTTGATGGGTCAACCCAGGACCCCCCAGGCAAGATTAGCACGGGCGAGACAATCTGCAGCTCGAAACTTGGGGAGGGGGGTGAGGGGAAGGAGAAGGGGCATGAAATCCCCCAGAGCAGGGGGGAGGGATGCTGTTTATGGAGTGCCTGGCTTTGTAGGGCGGGAGATGGAGGAGTAAATCCCTTGCACCCACGCCCCGCGGGGCTCCGGGGGGTGGGCTTATTCAATTGCTGCGATAGAGGGAGGAGCCCACCTGGGGACAGAGATAACGGGCGGGCGGTGGGATTGGCGTTCTGCAGCATAAGCCCGGAGAGTTATCAGGGCAGAAACTCGGCTTCTATTACCATGCATTAGAATAGATTAGCAGGCAGAGCAATTAGCATCCTCACTCTATTTGGCGAAGTGACAGGGTCGGTGGCGGTGGGCAGGGGGCATGGGGGGAAGAGGCAGCTTTGGCAGCTTTAGGCAGCTGAACTGCAGCCCAAGGATGGAGGGGACTTCTGGTCTTTCACCGCAGGGCTGTCCCCACTGGGACATGGAAAAGAGCAGGGGTGGGATTGAGCTTTCGTTAGTAGTCTGAAACTTTTTGTAGCTTGTGGTCCCTGAAAAATTGCCCTGGGGAGATGCAAAGCTCCAAACAGTGAGTTTCAGCTTTCTTGAGTTACCTTTTCCATGTCTCTTTGAGAGAATCCACAGACCTCTGGGTTCCAAAATACCACCAGTTAAAACCCCCCACTGTTTTGGCTTTCCCAGGTCACCCCAGTGGCCTTTTTCCCATCTTTGCCCACGCTCATATTTAATGCCCAAAGAGCAGGTTTTTCTGGGAGGCAAATCTGTTTGTGGTTAGAGCCAAAGATGAAAGTCCAACTCCTTCCTTGGATGCGTATGAATTTGCTGAGAAAGCTTCCCCTCCTCTCACTGCCAGGACAGGTTTCCTAGGAATGATCCTGTGCATGATCTCAGCTTGGATTTGTCCTTCTCCTGCAGCATGTCCTGCCTTTCTGTCCTGAATGGAGTATCCCAGGCAGTGGACAAAATTTAACTCTTTCATGCCAGGGAGAGCTAAATTTCAGCTATCTGCTTACAGGGGTGGGGGGCAACCTGGAGGCCAGAAAGAATAGACAGGCAGGGATGGCTATTCGCCACATCACCACATAAAGCTTAAGGTCAATTATGTCTGTGTTTCGACATTTATGGCATTCCTATTCTTAGGACCCCGAGGGAACCTGGAAATGTCAAAACATTGCTAAAACCGACCTTAAACTTTACATGCTAGTGGGACTGAATCTCCTTCCTTTTCCTGACTCCAGCCAGAAAATTGCTTTGGCTCCAGCAGAGGGAAAGACAAATTTCAGCTGCTCCCTCCTTCCCCAGCCTTGCTTCCCCCTTGTGATAAAGCCATCTCAGGAGACACAAAGCCGGCTCTGCACGTTGGTCAGGCTTTGGTTAAAACAAACCTCTTATTATATCCCCAGATCCTTTTAATTGCTCTGTTCCTGTCTCATCCTTCTTTCCAACTGGGAAAGCAAAAACTTTTCCCCAATAAAAAATGAAGCTGTCATATTGCATCTCATCCTGAAAGAGGGACCAGACTAATGAGACTGATTCAGACCATCACAGCCAGATAGCATGAATCTCCAGAGCCTCCTGGAAATGAATTTCTCTCTGTGTCCTGCAGTCCCTTTCCCGGACTCCTGTCCCCAGCCCTGGCCGAAAATGCCATTAGGAGGGTTTGCACTTGGCTTCCACTGAGCTCCCTCTGCTGACCACCTTGCAAAAGGCATCACCGACCTACCTGGCTGGTCTTTGAGACATGTCCTCTGGCCTCTGAGCCAGGACTTCGGGCAGAGCAGAGACAGGGAGTCTTGGGCAATCCTCTGTGCAATGTTTGTGCTGGGAAGGCAGGCTGGGGAGACAGGTAGGACACCAAGTGACCCACTTCCAGAAGCTGCCTGGCTTGTGTAGAGAGAGGAAAACCCAAGTGATGCAGTGATGCCAGACGTCTCCCTGTCACCTCCCAGGCTCCGTAACCTGCCCCAGCTTTGCCCGGGACACAAATGCTGGTGTGGTACAAGACCGAAGTCTTAGAAGAACAGCCATCCTTTCTGTTATTTCATTTTGGAGGAAGCGCCCCTTCCCCTCGGGGACAAGGAGAGCTGTTACTGGGCCATGCTTGCACCCCCTGCTAGACTTCAGATTCCCAATTTGTTGGTCTGTGCTGAGCTGGGGACGGGGGAGCCTCTTCAGTTTGACCCTTGCAAGCCACTTGCAAGGGCAGCCTGTCTCACCATGAGCTTTTGCTGGGCTGGGAAATCTCAGATTTCCCCTTGGAGATGAAGATATCGAAGAAATGAAAAATCATTGCCGCTTGCCCTGTCTTGCTTCAGGGCAGCTGGGACCGTCTGGGCTTCTCAGGGTCTTCAAATTGACACCTAAATAAGATTTGCCTGAAAGTTTCCCTTCATCCCCTCTACCGTCCTCCACGGGAATTTTCCTGAACTTTCTCCTTGGATGTATATATTGAACACACCTGGGTAAAGAGACCACTGGAGGTGGCAGAAAGGTCAGACTGTGAAGCATGGGAAGGGGTGGGAGTGGTTGTGGCTTGGAGCATGGGGGTGTTCACACCAGCCCTGCACTTCACTGTCCTCACAGAGAGTCTGGGACATGCAAGCTGGCTGCTGGACCCTTCGTCCCCACCTTCCTCCCCTCTCCCCATGTCCCCATCCCTGCTCCACCCAGGCCCATATTCTCTTTCCCCATATCCTATTTCCTCTTGGTTGGGCATAAGGAGATTAGCAGACACATGACAACCCTTGTGATAAGAGTCAAGGAGACAGACAGGCAACCTGAGAAGAAGAGAAGAAGGCAGGACCAAAAGACCGGGTGAATTTAAGGGGAAGAGCTGATGGGGCATGAGAAAAGCATGGGCAACTGTGTCCAAGCACAAAAACAGAGAACTGGGAAGGAGTGAAGAATGGGATGGGGCAACATCTCCAACTTGCACAAGCTGAGGACCCCAGTGTGAGTGACCCCACACCATGACAAAATGCCAAGCAATGAACAGGTTGGGCAGGCAAATGGGGATGCCAACATGAAGCCTGTGTCCCATCAAAATGTCCCATCCTGCCCCGGTGGCCTGTCCTTGCTGGTGTGAATGGGGTGTATACCGGTTCCCACCTGCCACCTCAAGTTTACCAGCACTGGTGGGAAGGTGTAAGGCTGTGATTATTCTGTCAAAGGGTGAGTGAATTTGTCCCCTGCAGGAAATGTCACCGTTTGGAATCAGAAAGGAAAGCTGAAATGTCAAAACCTTTTGCAAAACAGCGTTGCCCGCAAATTACCTGTTTGGAGGTGGTGGAAGGGTGTCGTTTCAGTTTGCTGAGTTGACCCAAACCATTGAGCTGTCTCTCATGCTGCTCCCCCCACCTTTGGCATCAAATACAGATGCTTCATGTCCCTCTTCTTCCCCGCGAGCTCATCTCACTGGCCAGATTATGAGTCTTGTAATGCAAAAGCAGTCAAAAG
This sequence comes from Fulmarus glacialis, assembly GCF_000690835.1. NCBI lineage: Eukaryota > Metazoa > Chordata > Aves > Procellariiformes > Procellariidae > Fulmarus > Fulmarus glacialis. The sequence goes on from NW_009225252.1 coordinate 27,683, forward strand.
AAAACTGATATGCATCAAATGGTGAGGCTTCTGCAAAAAGGATTAATTTGTTTGGATTTTATTTCTGGGAATTCATTTTTTTTAATGGTAAGATTATTTTGTTTCTTGAATAAAAAAATTGTATAATGCGCTAATTGCCATTTGTAAAAAAAAGCCCCTCTGTTCTGAGTAGCAATGTCTGATCAGATCCAATCACCACTCTTTTGTCTTGAAAATTGTTTTTAATTGACAAAATTGCAGATCAGACCTTTTCCATTGCCAGAAAACTGACTTTTTTTTTTTTTTTTTGTCTCGTATTGGAAAAGTTGGATATTTTAGTCTGCTTCTGGGAAAATGAAGGGGAAAAAAAAGAAAACAGAGAATCAAAATGTTCTCCTTTTTCAACAGCCATGGATATAAACAAGAAAGACTTAGTCAGGACTATATGCTGTTTTTCTGACTGCACTATTTCCACCTTCCCACAAAAAAAAAAAAAAAAAAAAGAAGAAAAAACGATTTACAGAAACTTCCTCCTTGGCTTTCTCCTCCCAGGATTATTTGTCTCTGTCTATTTTGCCCACTCAGGGTGTTAGTTTGGTCTCCAGCAGGGACCACCAGATCTGGCTAATGGTGTGAATTAGCAGAACAACTTTCCACCTCTCCCCGAAGCCTTGTGGCCCCAGGCCACCGCATGGGTCTGTGGAGCAGCTGAGCACCTCCCACCCTGCAAGTCCAAATTATAAGAGAAATTCACTGCATGATCTTATCAGGGTTTTGCATGTCTTAGAAAATAATTACCACTAGAAAGGCCAGGCACAAGGGCTGTCGTGCCTTTTAAATGCATTTAATTTGCCATCACAAGTGATAGAAAGGGCTGCCTTGCTGGCAGGTATGACTAAGGGAAAGGCCCATAGGTCGTGGGACTGTGAAGTAGTTTGACCCTAATGAATGGCCAGAGAGAAGGCTGGAGATCTTGGTCTGCAGAGCTCTCAGTGCAGCATGTGTCTCCACCCTGGTGCAAGAAATGAGAGCTGCAGGGGTGCTCTGGCTCAGGTCCTAAGAGCATCTGCAACTCTGCCAACCTCTGAGCACCCTGCTTGGGAGGGGAGAGCACACCAGCACCTTCTTCTCATTTCCCTCTGCTAAGAAATCAGGAGTCACCCAAAGCAAACTCAGGCATTTCAAGCAGTGGTGGGATGGAGAGATGGACAAGAAGTTGGAGGGGCAGAGAAATATCCCCCTTGGAGGCCCTTGTCCCACCTCACTGTTCTCATGAGGGATGGCCTCAGTTAGCACTTACTTCTTGGCATCGCAACTCCCCTGCTCCCCTCCCTCTGCAAACAGCATCTTTTCCCCAGTTTTCTCCCCATGTCTAGTCCCTACATGGTCAGAAGAGATCTTCCTATTTCAGTCATCTTCAGCCTCCTGAACCAATCTCCATCCCCTGCAGATGTTGTGATCACAGCCACTTTGTCACCATTAGTCCAGATCTCATGAGGTCTGGATGGCAAAGACACAACCCCAAGGTGGGAGGAAGGGGAGGTGCAAAGCTCCAGAGAATCATAGAATCATAGATTAGTTTGGATTGGAAGGGACCTTTAAATGTCATCTAGTCCAACCCCCCTGCCATGGGCAGGGACATCTTCAACTAGATCAGAAGTACAAGAGCGACTCTCCAGAGTAAACTGCTAAGATGGGGATGAGAGTCTGCAGGACTGTATGGTGAGGGTGCAGCAGGGTTCAGGACCCCACTATGTTGGGCATGGAGGAAACAAAGATACAGCCAAAAAGAAGCAAGATGAAAAATAAAGATAATGGTTTTTGGCTTGTTGGGGTTTTTTTGTCGGGTTTTTTGTTTGGGTTTTTTTTGTTGTTTTTTCTACAACAGGATGGTGGAGAAGTGTCTTCACTGAGAGGCAAAGGCAGGTGGAAGCATGCACATGGCAGACATGCCTTCTGTTAGGCTGGCAACCCTGCAGTAGCATGATCTGTTTTCCATGCTATGCATAGGGGAAACAAAGAGCTTGCAGGTAGAGATGTACCCCACTTGACCCTTCTTGTACCTGGTCTAGCCAGGTGCATGAAGCTCTTGGGTCTGTGCTCAGCCTCTCCAAAGATTTATGGGCTTCAGATTAACCCTTCTAATCTTGGACGTTTAGGGACAAACCCTGGAGGTGGTGGAGTGAGTCTGGGCTTGGTTTGACCAAGCCCTAGCAAGGCAGAAGAGCCCTTAGAATCTCCTTGCAGAGGTGGAATAACATTTTAGCCCTCTGCAGCTGGTGTTTGCAGAATGTGGCCCCAGCAGGTTGCTTTAGGTCTCAGGTGGCAGACCTGGGAATTAACCAGGATCTCTTGGGTCCCAAACCAGACCCACCTCATTCTCAGGAGACCTGGGCTTTGCTCTGCTCTCTGACATGCATGTGTCTATGCCTCACTTTCCTGTCTCTGCGTGGTAATGTTTCAACATCACAGAGGTGTCGTGAAGTTTAATTAGCTCCAGGCAAAGCCCTTTGAGATCCTCAGATGAGAAATGCTATAGAAGCACAAAGTATTAATTTAACATTATTAAAATAATTGGCTAGTGGATGGTGAACAGAGGGTTAGCGTTAGCGGTATTTATTCTTAATGGGAGATGAGGAGGAAATAACATTCCTCATGGTTCAGCGATAGGACCAGTTTCTTAGTGTTTGTACTAATGGTTTGGACAGAAGCAGGACTCTCTCAATTGTTAAAGATGTAGCTGATAATGAAATAGCAGGTGTTATTAAGACGTACAGAGAAGTGCCATGTCTACACCATAATCTTATGCAAATAAGTTCAGGAGTGGAATATGCTCTTTTAGGTGTCTTAAGTGTAATGTGATGCCACTGGGTGGGAGTTACGCACCAGCTAATTATAGCATGAATAGCGTTGAATTAGGTTATATGGCAGTGGAAAGTGATCTCGACATATTGACAGACCCAGCATGTTAGAATTACTGATATTTTATTAAAGCGGAACAATTATTGGCAGTACAAGGTATTTTTTCTGCATAAGCCATAGTAGATGCACCAGATGAGAGTGCAGCAGAGTCAAGCACTCTCCCAGGGCCCAAAGTACACTCTGACTCTCAACAGAGACAACAGAAATGATTAGTTGGGGTTGGGATATTTCATTATCCCTTTCACAGTCCAGCTGCCGTGTGCAGGCAGCTGCCTTCCAGGTGACCACTTTTCTAAGGCAGGCCCTTGTGTCTGGAAGTACTTATTTATTAAAAGTCCCATTTGCCTTTATTTACAATTTGCTGAACTTACTTTTTGGGCTGCGATGTCCCCTCTGGGCAGCTGCCTTCAGCGGCTGGGTGCTTTGCTATGTTTTTTTCTGCTTTTCAGCCAACACCATTCAGGGATTTGAGAGGCTGATGCTGGAGGGCAATACTTTGCTCTGCACATGCTGAAATGATTTTCTCTACTGTTTCCCCCCACTTTTGGCAGTGCAGAGGAAGACTGGAGGGAGAAGGTTACTTTATGACAGGTCTGTACCTTTTTCTGCTTCCCTGAAAATCCACCACATTTTGCTTCTGAAGAATCTCAGTTGCAGGAGCTGGACAGGCGCCTGGGAGAGCGTGGTGTGTAAACCCACAGGATACTCTGCATGCTCTGGCTCCGGATAGATAAGGTGGTCAAGGAGGAAGCAATGGGGGAAACCAAAAGGCTCTGGAGAAGAGCTCCCATAACTCCTTTCTGCATGGACAAACCTGCAAAACCCACTAGCAGGCAGTTCCATCCCTTGAGGCTTGATTTATGCAGCTGGGATCAGTTACCTGGGATGAATTATGCTGCTAGCTCAAGGAAGGGGTCTGTGATGTTGACTCGAGAGCCTGAACCCTGCCGGTGACCCAGACCCCAGCTTGGTTTGGTTCAGCTTGGCAGAACTCCCCCATCATCAGACTCAGGCATCAGGCACAGCTGGGTGTTTTGGGGCCTCCTCCCCTCCCTCTCCTTTGTTTTAAATTGAGAAATTGCATTGAAAAAGTCAGACAGTCAAAGTCAAAAGTTAGGAAGTGGCGGAATCAAGGTCACCCGTGGAAAAAAGGAATAATAATGTAATTAAAGTCTGGCTTGCAGCGTGTCAGTGCAGGGAGCAGATTTAGGAGTGCAGAAGCTACTTTCAGTCTGGCAATATCTAATTCCTGAGAGCCTGACACTGCAACCTCAACATTAAAATATTAACATGTTTTAATATATTAAAACCAGGCTTAGTTTGCTTTGGTTTTTCATCATTTCATTATTGGGGTGACAACACACCTTACAACAGATATCAAGGCTGCAAGACACATCAGTTTAATATAGAGTGAGTTTTTGGTCTGAAGAGTTACATGTCTTAAATGCTTATGACCGGCAAACAGCAAGATAAGATGCTGATTATTATATTCCTGCTCAGTGGCAGGGCTGGGAATACAAACCACGTTCCTAGATGCTTAACCTATACCCATGTGTTGTCCTCCTGTGCAAATGTGCTAGATGTGTTTGCAACCTACTGTGCTATTACACTTGAACTGAGCCTGGGTATCTGCCTGTTTAATTTGAGAAAATCCAGACATTTCTGTCGTGCTGCAGCTGGAGGAAATAAATGAGAGGTAGCAGGACATCTTGAAGAATTCGGGTGCTTGTGTTTTAATACTAAGCCCAAAAGGGTTTCCTTCCAAGCTATTCTCAGGAGAGGAGTTCCCGCACCCTGCAGATCTTTGATGGGATTGCTGTGTCTATTTGTTTTACAGAAGTGCTTACAAAAATCTCAGGTCAGCATTTTGCCGTGGCTTTCGTTCCGTGATAGAGGACTTAGAGTTTTGGGAGTAGTTAATCAGCTATCCATCCAACCCTCTAGAGACTGCACATTTAAAATTCCTGATCCAGCATGCAGCAGCGCTAAAGGAGACTTAAAGGGATGAAGGCTCCTAGGGAACGGAGAGTGGGAGCCGCAATGCTGCTCTTGCTCTCTCAAATCTGCAAAGAGAGTGGGAGCCAAAATGCTGCTCTTGCTCTCTCAAATCTGCAAAGCAAACTGAGAGCATTCTGAGAATGGCAGAGATCTCCCTTTATGATTACTGCTGCTGGAAATACAAAACTTTCCTCTACCAGAAAGATGGAGCAATTTGAGTTTGAAATCAGGATGCTCATTTTATCTAGCATCAGCCACTAGAGAGAAGCCAAGCACTGAAGTTTTAGGCCAGACCCCAAGCTTTGTAATATTCAGGCTTAGCCATATATTGGCTTGTTTTTGCATGTGTTGCCTTAGATCCCCATGCATATAGGCACAATCTGTTCCAGGGAGCAAGGACATTGAGGGGTGATCTTGGAGCTAACCCTTCCAGCAGCCCCCATGTCCTCTCACAACTAAGACTCCGAAGTCTGGGAGTGGGTGAATAATTTAACATCCGCACTTAGTCTTTATAGCTGATTTTAATGGGGGGTAATAGCACTGCTAATAACAAAATCCATTGAAGACACCCTGTGCAAGTCCATAACATTAGCTTAATAGCAAAAGGTAATTGGCATGCAGTTGGAGCTGTCCTTTTGTATTAACCCTGTGGATTTCTAGGCAGACATCTACCTTGAAGCAATGGCCTTGGCAGTGCATATGGAGTAAAATACAGATGTGTTTTATGCTAAGCAAATGCAAATCTGGATTGAAACAGGGCGCACCTCTACCAATTCACGTTGCTGGTTTGGGTTTACACCGGACAGACAAGACAAGAGGCAGTGACAGTGCTGAAAGCACTGACAACAATTAGTGCGTGGTGTGAGCTTCGTGGGCTTGTGCAGCCCAGATGCCGTGCACCCACCACTTTCACTGAACTGTCACCAGAATTTTTAAGATTCACCCCTGGGCACCTCTAGTCAGGCACTTTCAAACCAGATGCCAAAACCCCCTTAATCTGCCAGGGACTACTTAGCAGCTGTTAAGCAATGGATTGGAGGGCTGCCCCTTCCCAGCAGAGCGGAACCAGCAGCCCAGAAGTACCACAGATCTGCAGTCTCCTCAGCAGGTCCAAAGAGCATGGGCTATGCACAGCTACTCTAAAAGGACATCCCCACCTAAGATGTCCCACTGCCCTTGGAAAGGACAGTTTTCAGGACTGTGGGTTTGCCCAGGGGAAGGTTACGCTGTACCTGCTATGTGGGTAGAGAGACAGAGCATGTTTAGAGCTGTGCATTCTGCCCAAGTGATGGGGCTTTCACCCAAAATCCTTCCTCCTTTCATGGTGTCCTTGCAACTCTCCAGCCTGCTGAGCAATTCCACGGCTGCTAGCACAGGAGTCGGAGTGCTCCAGGACATGAGCGTGGTTTTCCAGCTAGTGCGGTCCCAAGAGGGTACAGTGTTGACTTCCCAATCAAAATGATTGCTCCTCCCATGTCTCAGGGTTGTCCTCACCCTCCCAGCCTGGCTTTGTGTTAACTCTGTCCCTCTCTGTTCCCGTTTGCTCAGGTGCACGAGGAAGGAGCGGTGCGAGCGCTCCAGCGAGCCTCGGAGATTCGCCTCGGAGATGAAGCAGTGTGTCCGGCTTACCGTGCATCCCAACAACATCTCCGTCTCCCAGTACAACGTATTGGTGAGGAACGTTAATCCTTGTCCCCCTCAGGTTTAATCTGCCCATGCAGTCTGACAGTCCCAGGTACGTGCAACCTGAGTTCAGCACGAGCGGGCAGGACTGGCAGCTTAATGCAAGATGTTCTCCAGAGTCCATTTATTTCCCCAGCAACTTTTCTGGCCCAGAGGAAGATTCACCAAGGAAGAACATTTTGGCCTTGGTTATCCCCTGTCTAAAAGAGTGGAAGAGGCTTCTCTGTTTGCTGTGAGGAGCTGAGGGCAGGTCTCAAGGGACTTTGTGCCCTGCAAGTGTTGTGTGCATACAGTGTAATTGTTCACTTCCTTGGGAGAGGTTTTTGTGTATGGCTGGGCATGGACTTTAGGCAAGGGACATTATCATGTAATAATGAAATGACCTTCTAGGATAAGGACAAGTGAGGGACACCACGTGTTATTTCAATAAGCTCCAATTTTCTATCATCTTGGGTGGAAGTGTGTCTTTCTTAAGCCACCAAGAACTCCACCCTGCTGCAGCTCCAGCACCAAGTATGCAGAGCAGAGAGGCAGAATGCTATGCAGAGGAACCTAAAACCGCCAAGGTTCATGATCTCTTGTGACCTTCCTCAGCACAGTTTAGCCTTTATGGCCTCGAGCTACTCAAGTCAGCAGCCAACAAAGCCACACAGTGAACGCTGGCAGAGCAGTAGATGATCCTGATCATTTTCTGGGCTTGAGGCAAGAAATCTCTGTTGAAGATCTAACCGGTTTGTGGTTTCTCTCCTGACTCATGACAGCAGTACCTTATGTGAGATCCCAACACCCTCTGAGAAGGAGGCAGAGACATATTTCATTCAGGCTACTAGGGCTCTGTCCTTTTGGCTATACTAGTTTGGGCTGGAATTGAGTTGATAACCCAGGCCCATCTCTGGATGAGTTATTCACTAGCCCCACCATCCTGAAATAGTGTTGCTCAAGGTGCAGCTGCCAGACATTTTCCAGGTGACTGGTTTTGGAGTGCTGGGGTTTCTTCAGTGATAATGAAATCAGCCTTTCAAAGCCTGCATGTCCAACCATTGCTGCTTTGTTTCAGCCTCTTAACTTTGCTGTGACTTTACTTTCCTAGGCTTCAAACAAAACTGATCTGAGACATCTTGAGTCCTTTGTTCTTCTGGGAGTTCAAGGTTTCTTTTTCTTATTCTCTCAGTAGTCGTTGAATTCTTTCATGTTGAAACAAATCCTGGGGGACTAGCTGGCTCAGGACTATTGAAATTTTATAACAGAATAAAAGACCTTTACCTCTAGGTTACTCTGGCAGGGCAAGTCAACCCAGAGCTGCTGGGATCAGAAGTTGCCATTGTCTGCCGTTATTGTTGCCCAATAATCTGCATGAACATTTCCATGGGAGTCTCAGCCCAGTCCCAGACAGACTGGTATGTCCCAGCTCATCCAGAGTCACCACAGATAGTATCTTGGCAAATCAGGAGGGGAGCACCAACAAACAAATGGCTGGTGGTGTCCATACTGAGTCTCATATGGGTTCTAGCAAATAGTCAATGATACTGAGCTATTGCCCACAGAGGCAGAGAAGGTATCTGTGTGGCCAGACAATCTTTTAGACTTTGGGCACTAACAGGGACTTGGAAAATTGTATCTGAGTCTGTTTCAGTCCGGGGACTTGGAAAATTGACTCTGTTTCAATCCAAGGCTGCTGCTCTGCGACCTCTGAGAAGAGATACTTGTTGGGGGAAGGCTGCATTCTTCTCTCATCACAGCAGCTCCAGAGCAGGCGTATGGGATGTAGGACCTCTTCTCTGTCCAGAGTGTGCACTGGTTCATGACGTTTGTTGCCAAGTACTACTGGTCTATCCACTGGTGTTATCTTCTGCATGGCACACTTTCATTTTGCATTGCCCATGCTCAGAGAGAAATATTTGTTAAGCAGAATAGTTTCCCTTTCTCCATTGCTAGCAGTGTATTAATGAGCAGGGAGAATGGATTTAGCCTGAATGCTAAATACATCCAAATAACCAAAGCTTTTTCCTACTCCCCATCCAAGACAAAAAAATCGCCTTTCCCATTGCCATTCCCATTGCCCAAAAATGAACATACTCTCGCAAAGGCTTTATGTCAGCCAGGACTAAGGTCTGTCTGCTCAGCCTTTCTCCCTGATGGTGCCTTGTGTGAAGAAACAGCTCCAAGCCTTCTCTAAGTGAGGAAAACACAGTGTGTGGGATAACATTATGTTATGTTATCATCCTCTCCTGCTTTGTCACCTGGACTGACCTCCTCTGTTCTTTGTGCTGGTAGAAACAACACTTCAGCATGCATTTGTGTCTCCTTTCAGTGACTGTCATCTCAGATGGGGCCTCAGCTAGCTCATGGAGGAGGCAAGTGTGGAGAGCATCCGCATTTGTGCCTGCGTCAAGTGGCTGGCTCTAGTGGTTGGTCGCAAAACCTCTGAATTTATACTAACTAGCAGGTGCTAGAAGTATCCTTGGATGCCTCTCTGTGTTCAGACATGGTCTAGTGGGTTGGGCAGAACCCCCAATGATAGAAAGCAGTGGTACAAGACCTTAGCTGGTCTGGGAAATTAGCAGCATGAGGGTCCTTCTCCAGAGAATAAACATGGTGAAAACCAGCCATAGGATTCCTTTCCTTCATGACCATGGGCAATGACATAGCAATGCCGGTGGGTGTTGTGAACTCTAAAAACATGGGCAATTCCTCCTTCACAGCTTTTTTGTGTATGGCAGCCCAATACAACACGTCCCCAGGGCCAACTGTTTCTTTGGTGGGATGGGCAGGAGAGGTTTGCTGTGCCTCTAGAGAGAGCGTTTTTTTGTGGTGGACTGAAGGCTGTAACTAGACTCTCCTTACACAGGAACTTGGTGACAGAGCGCTCCCCCATCTGCTGATGCTAGGAGAGCAGGCCGTAGAGAGTTAGACTGGAGCGCTACAGTTTCTCTGTAGTCTGCAGAGTGCCTCTTGTGAGTAGTAGTCACCTTCCTCAGAAACCGCGTGCCTTGGGGCCACCAAAGCCCTGGTCTTCACAACTGGCTCCAAAAACTCCCTGCCTAACCTTACACTTGCATGACAGACAGTGAGCACTCCCTCCCCTCCACTGACCCAGCCAGCACTGGGATGCAGTGCCGTTGTCCCTGCATAGCCACGTACCACTTGTGTCGGCATCAGCATCTCATCCCCTTCCCCCTCCGCGCACACATCCCTCTCCTGAATCGCTGCTTTCTGTTGAAGGAGGATGCTCTCTCTAGCAAGAGGCTCTTTGTCCAACCTCTCCAGTGTAATTCTTGCCTGCTGACCCAGCTCTGTTGTTCGGCTTAGTATTCTCTCTTTTCTTTTTTTCTCTCTCTTCTTCCCTACCTCCATCTTTGCTTGCAGCTGGTCTTGGAGACCTACAATGTCCCCGAGCTGTCAGCAGGAGTCAATTGCACCTTCGAGGACCTTTCGGAGATGGATGGCTTGGTGGTGGGCAGTCAGATCCAATGCATCTCGCCAGCTGCCAAAGAGGTGCCCCAGATCATCACAGAGAACGGTGGGTATCCCACAGCTCCTCCATTTGCACCACTTCTCCCTCCCTTCCTCACCCCACACCCCTGTATCTCTCCTTCTGCTTTCTCCCAAAGCAGAGTTTGGCTCACGAGAGCCTGAGGACAGGGTATCAAAGCACAGGGAGTAGGTGGGACGCTGTGCCTTTGCTCGTTGGTGGAGCTGCACAGCGACACGTCGTAGCATGAGTTGTCTGAATGTGTGTGTGTTTATGTGTGCACACATGGGCAAGCATTGAGCTGCAATACCAATACCTGCGTTAAGGTGCTTATACGTGTGATACTATGTGTTTTCAGACTGCCACCGAGTGGCAGTTGCATATATCTAGCAAAGACAAGAGATGGATGTGGGATATTCACTCACTTTTTGCCCAGGCTGGTGTTACACAGCCCAGGGAATGAGGCTGTACACGCTCTCAACACATCCCATCCCCTGCAGCAGGCAGAAAGTCCTGCAGACCTGAACGATCCTGCCTGTAACTTCATCCCGCTCCTCCCAGATTTAGATCTGTATGCTCAGTTCCTTCTCTCTGTCCCTGGCCTTTACTGCCTTCAGCTAATCCAGGTTTGCTACTGGCTCTCTCTCCCAAAGTGGTCCAGCACAGAAAAATACCTTGTCTCCAAGGATGGTCCCCCCACCCACAACTTCCTGCCCTTTTTGGTTTCCCTTTTCTAACAACTTTTCTAGGTACTTTCAAGAGCACCTGTGGCTCTTTGCAGGGACTTACTATAAAAACCTCGACCCTGTTGATCACCCCAAGACATGCAAAAAGGATGCTGCCATTTTTGTCCTAGGCTTTTTGTGAAAATTTACTGTGAAGTTTGTCTCTGAGGATCCTCACGCCACAGAAAATGAAGTGACATGAACTGTCACCACCATCTCTGCTCTCCCCAAGCTGCACACAGCTGCATGTGCTCTCCATTGTGGTCCCAAAACAAGCCCCCAAAGGGCTGTTACCGTTTTCATGAGTTATCAGTCATGTTTGCCTACCAAGATAGATGCCAGAAACTATTTCGCTGGTATGGACATCTGTCCCAGGCCAGGCTATAATCAACCAGCAAACAGAAAGAGCCATGGAAGCTGGAGGCAGGACAAGGGAGAGAGATTTACGTGAAGCATGGTTTCCAGAGAAGCTGGGCACCTGCAGCTTCTATCAACTTCAGCAGCTGGTGCTCCACACCTCTGCAAAGACCAAGTCCTCCATGCATAGTACCAGAAGTTGGATCTGAACCAAAGGATGTGCGGTTCTGTAGCACATCTGATCCCTGGAGCCATCCAATCCTCACATCCTGTTTTAAAATATATGCAAGACGCTGGCAAAGTTGTTAAATATGAAGTGGTTAACAGAGCTGTCAAAGCCGGCGGCAGCAGATGGGCAGCAGAGTCGAGCACTAGAAGCAAAATGTGTTTAGTGAAGTGAGTGGTGTCTGTGTGCATGTGTGTGTGTGTGCCTGTAGGTGGGTGAGCATGCACGCAGGCACACGCTGCGACGAATTGTCAACTTTGCTTTGGCCTGATTGATTAATGAATCTTTCAGGTGAGGAGGAAAATAATAAAGGTGAAAGGGCCAGCCAGGTTGAAGTCTTGAATTAAACATGGTCCCTTTCCCACCAAATTACTGCACCCACTCGCTACCCACAGCTGATGGGCTCTGAATAGGTCTTTTGGCATTGTAGGAAGAGGTAACAGTTGACTGCCCAGCATGGGAGCAGCGGGAAAGGGAATAAGGACATGGTGTGTAGGAGGTGAGGTGCAGGCTTTCGTGTGGATGGCTCTGCTATGGAAACGGATTAGTCCTCCTGGAAGTGCAATGGCTTGTGGATGTCCCTCACGCTGAGCTGGGTTCTTTGTAGCCGAAGGCTTGGGTGAATGGACCTTGGGGTGAATGGGGTGAGTGAACCTGGAGGAATTGCTCACGTGGGAATCTCCCTGTTCGTCAGCATTTCCCAGGCTGCGGATAGGGAGCCCCTATCCTGCCCTCACTGTTATGGTACCTATCCTCCTTTCTCATTCCTCTGTCCTGCTTTATCAAGGTATAACCTCTCTTTGGGGCAGGTGGCTTTCTTCAGGCATGGTTGTCCCGAATATTGGGCCCTATTCAGAGATGTTAAATAACGAGGGTGAGGAGAAAGTAGATCTTTCTTTATCCCCTCAGGAAAGCAGGTATGTTTATCCTTCAGGCAGTGTATGCACAGGCCACCAATATTTGGGTCCAGCAGTCAAATCTTCCACAGGCCCCTTCCTTCTGGAGACATCAAATGAACCAGCAGCAAGGAAGAACTTTAAGGACAGTACTCCATTTTAACAGCCTCCTAATTCCAGACATCTGCGTCCTCTCTTTGAGCTTAGCTTTCCTACTAGATGACTTCAGTCACCATATTTTTGAAATTAGTGAGGTATGGTCTAGACCTGTCGTCATCATCCAGCCCAGACTCTGCTCCTGGGTACGATAATTTCCAGTGGTGAAGACATATTCCATCACGCCAATACTGTAAGAGGGGGGAGATGTACTTGTTGGAGAACGAGGCTCTAGAAGGATTTTCTTGCACTTCCTACAGCTATTGAGTATACACTAGCCAAGGTACTGTGGGACAGCACCAGGTTCAGACTGGTGGCATGGCCAATAGGGCTTAACTACGCTAACAAAGCAGTCACACACTGACGTGTATATTTTTTTCCCCAGGAGACCATCACATTGTCCAGCTTCAGCTCAAGTCCAAGGAAACGGGTATGACCTTTGCCAGCACCAGCTTCGTCTTCTACAACTGCAGCGTTCACAACTCGTATGTTCATTTCTTTTGATACCTGCTTTCCATTCCACCCCTGGATCTGCCACAGAACCCACAGCTGGCTGGGGCACATGTCCCTCAGGAAGTTGGTTAGGTGTGGAGGAGACCAGGGGTCAGGGTGTGACCAGTGACACAGGATCACTTGGGTGATGGTCAGCATGGTGGGGTGTCTCCTGGGAAGACCAAGAGTAGTATAGTGAGCATTTGTTAGGCTGATGAGCGTCCTTTGCAGGAAGGCATTGCCTTGGGGAGTGGTACATCCTCATGTGTCCCTCAGGCAGAGGAGCATCACGTCAGTGGGACTTTGCCAGGGAAGAGAGTCATGACCTCAGCAAATGATCCCCTCATCTTCTTATTAAGCAGTTGTTTGTGGATGGCTGAATCCTGCCCACACATACGCACTTCCAACCCTCGTCCATGTTATGAGTCCCACCAGTAGGACCCTGCCCCAGGTGGTTAGCATGGTCTTGGGCCCTCAGATCTGGAAAGACAGGAGTTGCTGGTTCCTGCATAATGTGAACTGAGCAGGGAACACCCAGGTGATTCCCTCAAGACCATCTTTTCCATCCTGAGATCGCCTTTCCTGCCCTGCACCCCATTCTTCTGGGGTTTAGCTGGCACCCAGAGCTGCTCAGGTGCTGCCCCACCGGAGCGGGTCTGCAGCTTTCCTGCAGAAAGATGCTCTTCCAGCAGGTTGATCCACCCCTGAGCAAGGCTCAATGGCTCTGTCCCCACCACTGAGCCTTCAGAAGTGCCAAGAGCAGATAATTACTGCGGCTCAGCAATTCACAAGGAAAGGCAAATCCTATTTCCGTGTTCCTGCTGCTTTGACAAACAGTGTCAGAAAGCAAGTGTTGGGGGGGAGAGCAGGAAAGATGGTGGTGTTAAATATTTATGGCATGTTTTGGTTTCTTACTTGACAAACTATAATACACTATCCATTTTTAATTTGATGTATCAGAGCAAGCACTTGTTACCATTTGAAGAACAGCTCGCTGTACCAGAGCTGAAAGCGGATTGGAGCTGAGCGAGATTTCACAGAGACAAGGGGAAGGGTGTGCGTCTGCCTGTTGGGCTCAGCCAAGCTCGACTGGAGGCAATTTTTTTACTCCTGCCCATTAAAATCCTGGTGACACATAAGGGCCAGGAAAGTTTCCCCCCCCAAGTCCCCTCCAGGTACTTCAGAGCCTGCAGCTGCACAAAGATCTCCAGCGGTGTGAGTGACCAGGAGTTGTTACCATCCACTACTTGTTTTGTGTGGAGAGCTTGTTATGGCTCAGTTTAGTTGCTGGTGAGCAGACACCGTATTAAATTTAAAAAAAAAATGTGATGTAGGTATAAGTCAGTGCTGTAACACAGCCAGGAGAGGTGTTTGCAGCTAAGGAGAGCAAAACCTTGTAAGATGGAAGGAATGGCTCTTTCCTGCACCCTGAGTAGGTGACTTCCTAAATATGCCCTCTGCTTCCCGGGCAGCTGCTATAATAGTCTTTCCTTCTCTGCTGAGACAAAGAAAAGAAGAATAGAATTAAGAGTTTGCAGGAGTCACATCACCCTGGGCAAATCTCACACTAATAAACATGTGGGATGCAGGGGGAGAAAACTCCCTGCTTCATCTTTGGCTTTCTGACCTTGGTGCATCCCAGTTTGTTTTTGGTCTTGTGGCGTGTGTGAGTGGGAGGATTGGCCAGCTGGGTCTACTGGTGCACAGGGACTCCCCTCCATGGGCACCACTCCACCCACCAGCCCCTCCCTCGGCCACCTTCCCACGATGTGTTCACAGCTCCCAGGCCACCGGTGCAATTCAACGTGGAGGTAGCAAGGCTGTAGCAGCTTCCACCCATCCCCTGATCTTGTATTTTTTGTTACATTCAGGATTTTGTTATGGGCAAAAAGGGGAACACCTCTTATGTATGAAGCTGAGAACTTCTTGATAGTCTGATTAAAAGTTGTAACAGGGCAACCAAAATACGACAATTATTATTATTACTCTAGTTACAACGACATGAATGCAATCTAAATTATCTAATTAATATGAGACACTTGTGATCACAGTGACAACCAGCTCAGGCCTTGGCAAGTCCGGCATCATCCTGAGACCTGATGGTGTTGGGTCAGTGCAAAGCCCATGGCCTTGTGCTAGTGATGGCAAAAGCAATGTTTGCCGGGCTATATTTCCCTCTGAGAAACACTATCAGCCTCAAGGTCTGTCCTGTTGGCCGATGGGACCTGGCTGGTCTAGTGACTACTCTTTCTCTTTATTTCCAGGTGTCTGTCATGCGTGGAGAGCCCTTACCGGTGTCACTGGTGCAAGTACCGCCATGTCTGCACTCATGACCCCAGCTCCTGCTCCTTCCAGGAGGGACGAGTCAAGCTGCCCGAGGTAGGCTGGGGCACAGGGCATGCATCCCATACGTGGGCTGCTCAGGGCTGATGTCACCTTTTGGCTTGGGTCAGACCAACAGCCCAGGAAGCTTTCTCCACCTCCAGTCCCACCCTCTCCCTCTTCTGTTCACCCTTCAGGAGACCCTCACCTTTCCCTCTGCAGATAGCTCCTCTCCTCTCTGCTCCACCAGACCCTCAGGGAGCTGCCCGCTCCTTTCTATACACTACAGAGAGCGTGTTACCTCAGAAAGTCACTGCAAGCACCCAGCACCAAGCGACTGGGAGGCATGGGAAACACTGGGCATGCATCTCCTCCAGGAAAGAAGGAGGTTGCCTCTAAGCAGATACCCCAGCTGAGATCTGGGGAGGATTTAGGGCTATGTCCACAATGTCAGTGGATTTCAGCCGTGCTTTGAGGACCTCTGTAGCTTTGTGGGTTTGGTGCCTATTGGCCAAAGCATCAAACTGCCTCAAGACGAGGCCAAGGAACGTCTCATTGGCAGTCACTGAACTGAACTGGACCTTGGGGCTTAATACAGAGCTGGCTGCTGTGCTGCAAATGCTGTCTGGCTTGTATTGTAACTAACGAGCACTTGCAGACAAGTGGAGCTCGGGAGAATACAAATAGGAAGCCACTTAATTACTTCCTGGTCAGGAATGGTCTGAAAGCATCCTGGCCTGTCTGGTAAATGACCTGAGATGGCTCGTTGTTTGTCTGGCCCAAGGGACCAGTACCCATCAAGAGATTTGATATCTGCTGAAAAGACTCCGACAATGCGTGTCATGTTCAGAGGATGAAATCCCCACTGCTCCCTCTGCTGCCTGCTGGGTCTGGTGTCTCTAATATGTTCCCCCACCTACCCCCAGCCCATGCCCCAGGCAAGCCAGTTTGCTGGACCAAATGACACACATGTAGTGTCTTCACGCCCCTATGGCATCCCCACTTCCCTCCCACCCCTTCCTTATGCGCTGGTTGAGATGTCACATATGTGTTGGTTAAGGCGTCCTCGAGCAGACATCCTGAACTGCTGTGGCATTGGGACAGGCCATAAATATTCATGAGCAGGGAGGTTGCCAATTCTTCATCTACCAGGATTCAGAATTTGCTGTAAACGTGCTGGAAACCTTGCTGAGGAGCTGGAGGGTTTGATACCTTCACTTGGCAAAGGAAGGCAGCCCAGGCTTCAGCCCTTCTGGTAGGCTATCCCAACCAGACAGGCCCTATTCCCTCGCATGGAGCCTTGGCAGAGTTTGGCCAGTCCTGCTGGCCACAGGTCTTTGTGCCTTCCACTTCAGGAACTGGAGGGACCTCAACCTCTTGCTCAGGTGGCGTTCCCTGGGACACTTTGTCTCAGCTTCCTGCTGTGCTACTACCATTTATCTTCTCTGGCAGACTGCTCTGGTGTGTCCCATGTACCAAGCACAGGACTCACCTTCCCAGTTCCCACCTCTTCTCTTCTCCAGCTCCCTGCCCAAAGTGAAGTGCCTACAAATCCCAGTGCATCTCCCCCTCCCTCAACCCTTATCACATCCCTGGTATTTCTGACACTTGCTCCCATCAGAAAGGAGATCATGAGAAGCTCTGTGTCATCCCAGTTCCTTAGGGAAGGGAAAAGTATCATCTTCAGGCTAGGAGACAGCTCCAGTGTGGGGGGCTTTGTCTGTCAGTAGAGATACTCCTTCTCTCTTCTACCCCCTTTAACAGAGGATTTCCTTCTGAGCTTCAAATATTGCCTCTCTGATCTTGCAAAGCTGCTCTGTGCCATTTGTACGGCAGCAGGGAGAGGCACAAACCTGACCTTCGAAGATGACTATTGATCTACAAGGCAATGATAGCATCATGCGACACATGTATGTTACATCAGTCATTGCTAAGGAGGACGGCAGCCCTCTTGGCTTCTGCAGCAAAACCATCTCTGGGGACAAACCTCTTTCCCACGGGAGACAACATTTGGCAGTCAGCTGCTCAGCTCAGGAGCTGGTTTTGCTGTCTGCTGCACAGAAGAAACGCTTCTCAGCACTGGAACAACTAGACGATATCCGCAAGGATAATGGCCTCGCAAAAACCAAAACTTTCAGAGGTAGCTTTCTGCCTGACAATGTGAGAAATGCCCTGTAGCTTCAGGGTCCTTCTCATTGCCGTCTGTGTGTTTGTGGCCCTCAAGGACACCAGGGCTGGGGAAGGATGCCATCACAAGTGCATTCTGACAAACACAGATTTACATTCGCTCTGTGGCCAGAAAGGTTTTCTCAAACAGCACTTTGAACAAATGCTGTGCATATCTCCCACGCGTCTCTTGAGAAACCATCTTCTCACTGACTCATCTCTCACTGAAATTTCCACTGTCTATTTTTTACTTTCACCTTTAATTCTTTCCTTTTCTGTCCTGTACCCATGCCTATTCACTGAGTGGGTTGTTTGAACAATAGAAACTATCTGGTATCTTGAAGCCAAGCCTGGCTCTTCATTGCCCATCCAGAATTCCACCCAGTTCCCAATGACATAACATGACTCAGAAGGTTGACAGGACTGAGGTCCATTTCCAGCCTTCCCAATGCCATCTTCACTAGTGCTCAAAACATACCATCACCTTGAGTGGGCCTATTTTTAGTGCCCTATATTATCTCCATCTGCAATGCTCCTTTCCATCCTTTCCTCTGCAAGCACTTGGACCCCAGGAGGATGAGGATGGGGTGTGTGCGCTATCATCCAGGCATGAGGACCTGCTAAATCAGTAAGTGTTGAGGAGGTATTGATGGGAAACTGTACTACCAGCGTGGGATGGTTGGACCACCCCATTTGTAGTCCTTCCATGAGTCTGCTGAGCAGATTAGCATGGCTGGCTTCCAGGATCGTGTGGTCTGATTGCACCAAGAGACTCTTTGCCAAGCAAACAAATATTGGTGTTACTCTGTCATATGGACTGGTGCCATAAACTCTCTCCCTCTGTAATCATCACTGCTGGCATGCCAAGCCTGCTCCCCTCCCCCACACTATGGCCTTTACCTTCTCTTTGCTGCTACACCCACCTCCAGGTGATTTTTTTTTTCCTCTCTTTGCCTGTACAGCATCTTGCCATCGTGTGGGCTGAGGCTTCCCACTCTCCAGATGGCCTGGGCTGCAAATGGACCAACTGGGCTGGTACCCATCACCCCTGGACCAGCTTGGAGCACTCTGAAGGGAGGCTTGTGCCCTTGTGTACATGCAACTCCATAATTTCCTTGGCACATCTCACAAGTTTCTGGATTCCCATGGGCTCACCTGCCTTCCTTTCAGGTCTTCTTCGTGTGCTCTGAGAGGATCCTGGGTTTTTTACTTTTTTTCTTCCTTGTAGTATGAGTTGCTGATTAATGCGGAGTGCAGGATGAATTTGAGACTGATCCAGTGGGACAGCAGAAAGGTCTTGGCCATGACCCATGCTGTCCAGAAGGCAAAATGCTGTTTCTATCTGTAGAGCCTGTGATCTACCACCCAGGGGTGCCTTTGAGTTGCACAGTGGATAGCTGTGATCAGCCAGCCCCAAGCTGGGACAGGGCAGCTGTCCTACTGCCGCCTGGCAAAACTAAACCAGAGACGGAGAAAGGACAGAAAAGTCACATCCCTCGCTGTCAACAAGAAGCCACGACTTTCTTACCTGTCACTTCTCAGGTGCTCAGTGAATCAGCTCTGCCCATAATAGAGCTGAATCAACCAGCTTGGGAGCCTTGGGAAAGCCCATGTTTGCTCCTGGTGAAGAACTCCAGCACGGTCATAAAGCAAGAGTGTTGATGATTACGGCACTGAACTCAACCAAATAGGGTTGACGATGTCTCTGGATGATTTGCGGCAGAAATACTTCATCTCGGCGTATAATTTCCCTTTACAGCAGGTTTTTGAAAGCCAGGTCCGCTAGCTTGAAATATACTGAGTGACTTCTTGCTTTATAAAGGGGAGCTGATATT
This sequence comes from Fulmarus glacialis, assembly GCF_000690835.1. Lineage (NCBI taxonomy): Eukaryota > Metazoa > Chordata > Aves > Procellariiformes > Procellariidae > Fulmarus > Fulmarus glacialis. Next base: position 46,912 of record NW_009225252.1, read on the forward strand.
ATTGCGATTGAAGGCAGGAAGGGAAAGAATGAGCAAAAAAAAAGACATTTCAATTCTGAAGTGGATTTTTGTGGTTGTTTTTTTTTCCCAAAGGTAGCTGGTGGCAAAAGTGGAGAGAATTAGTCTCAAAGATAGAGGGGAGCAGGCCAAGTTTCTATTTTTTTTCTTGGCCATCCGGTCTCTGCTTTTGACATTTGTTGTTGACCATAGCTAAAGTCATAGCGCAGGCTTAGCGTTGCACCACAAAACATTGCATTGCAGACTAACACACTGTGAAATCAACCCTTACTTGACACAGTCACCAAGTAAGAGAGCTCAGTCATTTTCTTCTGTAAACGGGCAGGACAGTCAATAAGCAGTGGAGGGAAACAGAGGCACGAAGGAGTAAAACAATTGATCTGAGGGTCTCTGGTGTGATAGGAGCTGCAGAAACAGCACCTGTCTCTCCTGATATCTTTTACCCAATACACCTGATTGCATCATCCGTCTTGTCTTTGTACAGACCTGCTGTGATCCAGCTGGGTAGTTTTCATGTCAGTGTTTCACAGACATCAGTACAAGGCAGGGTAAGCTAGGATAGCCTACTTGAGTTGATGGGATAAAGGATTAAGTCTTTTTTTGTGCCTTCTTCTTCTCTAAGATGAACACTATCTTGTTCCGGGCCTTGCAAGGATTTTAGCTTTGTATGGGGGAAAGAAAGGGGAAGAAATGGTAAAAGCCAAAAGCAAGCCTAGATAACAAATCTGCTATCTGCTGGCTTTAAAAGATACATAATCATTTAATTACCTTGAAGGAGGTTTTCATCTTTCCCTGCTCAGCCGATTTGCGTGTGCATGTTTTTCTTCCTCCCCCAAACAAGCTTTTTATTAAAAGGATTTTCATCTGCTGCCTAAAAAGAGAGCAGAAGAAAAGATCTCGCACCAAAGTGTTTTATGTCGAGTTGTACGTGCTAATGACAGTAAAGCCCACATAAAAGAAACAACTGCTTCAAATATTAATTTGTCAAAAGCGATAGAAAGCCGTGTGAGCCGCATGCTGGCGAGCAGCTGCCGAGGAGCGGAGCGCTGCTTTGCCCAGCGCTTGCTGGTGGCTTGTGCCGAATGAAGAGCTGTACCGGCAGCCTCTGCAGTGGAGTGCACTGATTTAGCTCTGACCGGCCGCTTGTCCTTCTTGGGGATGGGGTTTTTGGGAAACAGGGAAGAAGGGAGGGGAAAAAAGAAGGCAGGGAGTGATAATGATAGCTCAACCTGAACTGGCAGACAAGGCATTTGGACAATGCCCTAAATAACATGCTTTAACTTTTGGTCAGCCCTGAAGTGGTCAGGCAGTTGGAATAGATGATCATTGTAGGTCCCTTCCAACAGAAAATATTCTATTCTACTCTATTCTGTTCTGTTCTGTTGTTCTGTTCTATTCTATTCTATTCTAAATTATAATGCCCACGTCTCCTCATCATGGATCTTGTCTGTAGTAAACTCAGCAGCGCCCTTCCTCACCCTGCTGGTGCATCTCAGTCTGGCTCAGGGAGGGCTTTGCCCCAAGGTCTCAAAAAGCAGGCAGGTTTTCAGGTCCCCCCAAATGTCCTGCTTTGTCCTCTTTGCAAGGTGCAGAAAAAAGGCACGGTGCCCACCTCCTCCCAAAATGCACCCCGGTGTAAATACCTGGGTGGCTGCACTGGGGAGGGGGTAGAGGACCTGCTGGGCCGTCAGATGAGCATGGTCAACTCCTTGCTCCCTTGCATGGACAAACCTTCTGGTGATGCATCTTCACCTGTTGCTGTGGCAACTGCTCAGTTTCCCTCCCGCTCCTGTTTCCAGCCTCCCTTAACCCGGCCAGAGCAGCGGCTGCTGGAAGCATCAGCACAGGGAGGAAAGAAAACCCACCTCTGCTCAAATTAATGTATCCCTCATTTCTCAGGGGCTCTAATGACGGTTGCAGCGAGGCCAATACCACAGTGCCAAATCCTTCCCCTCTTGTCGATTATCCGCTCACTTATCCTGGCACCTGTCTATCATTAAGGGGAGGGTGCGAGGTGTAGTTTCTATGGCAACTGCAGGCAGCCTGCTGCCTTCAAGTGCTGTGAGCAGGCAGGGGGACCGGCAGGAGAGGCGAAGGGATCAGGAGCAGCTCTAGACAGGCAGCTGTTGTGGGCAGCAGCAGCCACCCCATGCAGATGGGATCTGGCGTAGCGATGCATGCATATCATGGCACCTGCTTTTAAGCAGCATGGGGGTTTTGGTGTTTATCATCTATTTAGCTCTTAGAAGTGTTTCCAAGCACGTGTGATGGAGTTCAGTCTTGTCAGCATCCTGTCCAGGGGGAGGCAGGGGTAATCTGGGAGGAGGCTGTAGCCGATGGTTTGGATCCAGCTGTGGCTCGGGGCTCCTGGTGGTTTGGTATTTCAGGCTGTGGCGTTTCAGCCCTCAACCACCATTACAGCCCTTTCCTAGAAATGGAGATGTATCATGCAGTGGGTACATCCTCTTCAGAGGGGGTGCTTCAGATAATAATAAGAGGAAATTAAACATAGAAATTACAGGCCAGGCAGAAAAGTTTCCCCTTGTTCACGGAGTCCTGTTAGAGCACGAAAATACTCCTCAGAGGCAGTATCAGGTAGTGTGTGGAGCCATGGGTTATATATTCAGCAGGTGAGAGCTTTATTCTTGGTGCTGAGTTGGCTTGCACACATTCACCTTTCTGTGCCCCTGTTTCTCTCACACCCTCTTCTGATTCGGGTAAGCACTTTCTGTTAATAGGTGCTTGTACGGTACTTAGTGCCTGGAGCCGTGATCTCGTAGTGGGGACTGTTCACAAGAAGTCTCTGAGCATGTACAAACAAATTAGATAATTTGCTGTTGTTTGCAAGTCATACTGACTTGCACTGAGTTGAAGAAAAAGATGGAAAGCCCGCGTGTGAAGTGGTTTCTTCTGTTATTTTTGGGTACCTTTTGTCATCTCTGAGCCTTTCTGCCCCACAGTCATCCAGCTGGCAGGGGAAAAGACTGGTAACTTGTTCAATTCCCACAGTAACTTTTAGCAGGATTTCTGATTGTGGACCTGCAGGAAATCTGTCCCGGCGCAGGGCAGCTCCATCACGTCTCTCCTTGTTGAGACCTCCAACCAAATCACAATGGGAACTGAGAACTGATGAAAAAAGGCCTCCTTGTGAGCAGTTCATCCTACCTTAATAGGCATCTTGTTTTCTTAGAGCTTAGCTTCTTCAGCCACCATGTGAGTGACTAATCAAGGACTTGTTCACGTAATTTCTAGGAGCAACTCAGGGAGATTAGTTTGAATGGAGATGTAAGAAGCATCTGACGCTCAATACTGTGTCCCTGTTAAATGTTACTCATTACAGTTGGACTGCTCATCTTCGTAATGCAAGATTACTTATCCCACAGGACAAAGTGATCTCAGAATGCAACAGAGTAATATTCATCTGTCCCTGCAAACACAGCACCCTTGCAATAACATCGGGGAGAGCTTATGTTGTTTTGATTGCCTGGCTCAGTGCAATGCCATTACGATGCCTCGAGTGGCTACAGGATTTTCTGGCTATCTGGACATCTGTTAGGACTTCTAGGATCTGTGTGGCTCCCTGCAATATGAGGGAAAGGTAGTTGCTCAAGAGGAAAGACAATTCCCCATTCAGATTTAGCGTGGGGTGGCCTGGCTCTAAAGCAGAAAGATTTTGCTTTTTTCCATTGTAGCATCAGCTGCATTCACTGCTTTGGGACATGGGAGCTTTTGGGGCCTGGCCAAGGAGGAACATTCTCAGGATGTTGAAGCTGCAGATAAGAGGTAACACTGGAATGTGTCTCCTGCCCTGCTTGGGGCATCTCCAGGAGGCTGAGCCCAGACCCTCCTTCCCCTCCTTGTCTTTGCGCATGAGTCCATTTGCTTTGGCTTGGATGTTATCTCATGCTGTCACGGATCTCAGTGAGGGGGAGGGTGACAAGAGCCATGATATCATTGTCCTGACCTTCCCACTGTGGAAGCCAAAGTATTACGACTCTCTGGGCTTCTGTCCTGGTTTCCAAAGGAAGTAGGATTGCGTCAGCATGGCCTGTGTGTGCACCTCCGGTCCATCTGTTACTCTGTCTCCTCTGTTGACTTCTGAACCATTGGCCATTCTCCTGGTTAGACCAAAGTCTGGAGCTCTCAAAGATACCAAGTTCCTACTAACTTTTTAAAAATGGGCAGCTTTAGAGGAGAAATAGACTTTTGGTCCTCTCTTAGGAAGGAAGCGCTACAGCTTGGGCTCAAACCTTGTTAGACACGAGAAATCCCCATGTGAGAGTCTTGTCATGCGACTCCCTGTCACTTCTGAGGGAGGCTTGGTTGGAGAATGTCCCTTACGCATGTAAAACCCATTTGTTGGCACAAATATGTAGGAAACATCTTTGTTGGGGAGCAACATGCCGGTGTCATTGGTACCTACATGGATGAGCAGTAAGGGATACTATTTCAATGCTCAAACATTGCAGCCTCATTGGGCTTCTGGGGTGCCATGCATGGATGTACAGTGCTTTGATATACATGAAAGGTCTTGTGAACTTCAGAGGGAAGTCCTTACAGAAGGACAGAAGGCTGGCTAGGCAGAAGGATGCAGATTTATATAATAATAATCAGAGAAGAAATTTGTTACTGCTTTATAAGCTGCCTGTGCTCTGCCCCGTGCTTTCCATGGCTTTGCACAATCCAGTTTTACTATGTGTGTTATTCTGAAGGGCTGTCTTACCTAACCAGGGTTTTCCTTTAAGAAAAGACAGACTTTGTCCCAGTAAATACACAGTTATCTTGTCTCTTGCACATACACCACCTTCCTCAATGCACACATTCATATTCCTTATGATTTCAAAACCAGGCGGTTACTCAGGAAACACCAGAACTGACGCTGCTTGCATATCTCCAGTAGCCCCTTTCCTTTGAGCAGATGTACCTAATGACACAATCATCTACTATTTTTGTCACTAGTCCACTCCCTTCATCCAGTGATTAGACTGCTCCTGCTCTCCAGATCATTACTTTTCCTTCTGAGCATGTGTCAAAGCAGCGAAGGGCTGAAAGAAAGCTAACGTTGTGTCTCTATTTAAAAAGGATAAATGTGGTGCTTGGATAATTATGGCAGCCTGACCTTGATCCTTGTGAAATAATGGACTAGCTGAGAAAGGCTCTATTAATAAAGAATTAAAGGAGGGTAAAATCATTAATGTTGATCAGCAGAGATGTGTGGACTGACTTCAGAGGCAGAATAGTCCTAGGTCGGGATCCAGCTTTCAGACCTGGGTCATTTCTCAGCACTGCCTGCATGGCCTTGGGGGAGTCACTTTGCTCCTGATCAACAGGATTCAGCGGTGACCCATGTGAGAGGAGGTTAGTTATCTTCATTTAGCTTTTGCTTTTCGAGCATCCACTCTCTGGTGATCAGCATCACTCATCGCTCTCTAGCCTTTGCAACACTGAAGCCAGGGACCCAAGAAGCTATGGCAGCTGAGCTAATGATCTGCTATTGATCTGTTGGTCTCCCTTCCTCCAGCAGTGGTATCTGTACACTAATCTGTGCAAGCCACCGTTGAGGTACGCAGCTGCTAGAGTGCACAGAACTTAAACAAGGCCAAATCTCTTCCAGAGACCGAGCGGCCAGCCTCCAGGCCAACCACCTTTTTCCAGGCACCAGAATCACTTGCAATATCTGACAAAAGAGAGCTGGAATTTGCTCCTGAGTGCATGGAAGACTCAACTAGAAGGAGCCACCGGAAGTGACAGCGATGCAAGGACTCAATTATTCCTTTGTTGTCTCTGCAGATGTTTACACTTCCCATAAATCCTGTTGCTTTCTCCTCATCAGCTGCCTTTAAAGTTCTGAGCATTTTCTTCTTATATTATTACTTTTGCCGTGCCAATAAATAAGCACACCATCAATCAAACTAACACCACTGTAAACTTAGGAAGTGCAGATAAAATATATGGTGCATTAAAAAATTCTTTGACCGGGTGAGATTTTTTGTAGCTGGTTTGATTGCTGCTGGTGCCGATGTAAATTTGGGGGCACTATATCCAGAAATTTATGGAGCTTGGAATCCTGCCGACAAAGCATTGACCTGATTCCACTTTATAACCTAATAACGTTCCCTGGCACTGTTCGTGTAAATTTTAAATATAATTTTATGATGCTAAGAATTAGTGGTGTAATAATGTAAACACAACGTGGACTGTAACTCACCCCTTTCCCTCCCGCACTGGGAATGTTGAGCTCGAGCTCATTGCTGCTTCGTTCTCCAGATTATCCTGGGGCTGGGAAGTCATGCAAGAGCTTAAAAGTGATTCATCGAAGGAACCAGCTTGTCAGCCCTGGAGCCCGAAGCTCTCTGTTTGCAGCAGTACAGGGTAGCTGCTAAACAAGTGTCTGATTTTTCTCGGGTGGTGTCACAGCCCTGACCTAGGGTGACCGTGCTGAGGTGTGAGAGAGAAGTTCAGGCAACATATTCCAGGCAGTCCCTGCTACCTCTCATCTGCCAACTTGCTGTTTTCCTGCTTTTTATCCAGGTGAAATCTGATTCCTCTAAAGTCCATGACAAAAAAAAAAAAATTTTCTTTTTTGCCTGTTTTCCCTCTCCTTTTTCTCCTTTCTTCCCTTCTTTTTCTTTCTTTTCCCCTGTTCTGTTTTGGTTTTAATGTTTTTTAATCTAATCTAACTAACAGAGCACCCAGATGCTGTGGGCTAGATATCTTTATAAAGACCCAATCCCCCCTCTCAAATCTTACCCTTTTGACTTGATTACAGCACAGAGGGTGAGGAAACGATAGGGGACACAGGGGAAATGGTACGCTGCCACTCAGCAGGGCATATGAACAAAAGATGTATTGTGTTTACATAATATGTGAATAAACAACAATCTGAGTATCATTTCTTATGGGGTCCCAAAAGGCTTGAGTGAGTAAGTTATGGTCCCCACTTAGATTCACTTTGTGATCATGTTTCTTCCAGGCAAGATGGCTTGGATAAGGCACAAAGATGGTTGCTGAATAAGGGATATTGAAAAGGAAGTCTTAAAAAAACCCCTGAAGTTGAGGATGAAGAAATGGATTTTGATAGCAGGAGAAAAGGGGAACTGGATGCTTTGAGATAAGTAGTGGAGGAATTGGTGGTGGTGGCTATGTCTGGTCCTGAATGGAGATGACTCCTACTCTTCTGGGAAAGGAAGGGTGAAAATCTATTGAGTTTATCTTGCCAAACTACGATGCAGTCAGCAATAGGTGAGCTCTAGTTTCCTTCTGTAGAAAGTGGAGATCCAGTCAATGCTACTAGGGATCATGAGGGAGTAGTATGAAGGAAAAGTAGGAAAGATTTCCTCACCTGAATGCTCTGGATGACAAGAGATGCACAAGTGAACTGGGACACCACTATAAGGCGGAGACTGTTGATAGGTGGATGGGTCATTGTATTAAACCTTCACGGATGTTCTACCTGTTCCCATGTAGGATGCTTACCATTCAAAGTAGATCAGACCTATTTTCTTTTGGAAAATGGAAAACACTTTGATGAGTCTTGGGCTCATGATCCTGGCCATAAACAGTAATAGAGAGTGAAACTGTACAAAATAAGGTTAGAAGAAAACCCATGCAATATCACAAGACTGTGAAGGATCTGTACATGCTTCATCCCTAGGAGAGGATGATAACTCAGAGTATCTGGTCAGTCTCCAGCTTATACTGGAAAATGGCGTGGTGAAATCTCCATGAAATCATAACTATATCTGTATAAAGCACCATAAAGGAACCAAATTAATTAGTTCAGGGCTAAGACCACACAGCCTCAGAGAGGTTTCATTGCTCTGTTTAGCAGAATTCGCATGATGGCTCTCACTGGGGACTCACTTAGGTATAGCTATGATGAGGGCCATAACACATATGTGAGAGAAAAGGAAAGAAAGGGTTCTCATATTTCTGAGACTTCATTATTTCTGCAAGCTACAGCAAAACACATTTGCAGGCATTCTACAAGGAGTTATAAATAAAGAAAATTAAACTACCATCGACCCAATGAGTACAGCCCATTTCATGCAGTGTTTTCACTGCAAAAGCTTTCTGACTTGATAACTGGCAAAATTTGGTGATTTGAGGTGTGGATCACTGCTGATACGAGTAATTGGCAAGGGTGGAGGATATTATTTTAGACTGACTCATCTGAAAGCATTTAAGGAATAGAATGAAGCTACACACACAGAATGAATCAACAAGAGTCTGCTTTCAAATGTGTTGCCCTGGTACAGATTAAACTGGATTTTAGCTCCTCTGGAATCTGAACCAGTTCCCCTCAGAGTCGGGGGAAAGGCTTAATTTTTTATATACCAAAAACAAAAGGGATGGGATTGTGCCCTTCCTTGGCACAGTTGTTGGCAGTGGATGTTTTTATTTCCCCTACATCGTGTGAAAACAGTACTTTTCCAACTTAAGTGATGTCCATTGCAGAGGAAGGGTGAAGACAAACGGCCTCCGCTGGAAAATGCTCAAGATGATAACTCTTTTTTAAGAATGCTTCTGCCTGGGCCCTGCTGCAGGGTCTGCTCTGAGCAGGTTGATGGTTTACCCTCAAAAATACAAACCTGGCCAGGCACCCAAAGCTTGACACAGGCTGCAAAATGAGTACTATGTTTGAATTCTAACCCAGAGCCTAGTCCAAGCTCTGAGGTTTTATGCAGTACATCACCCAATGAAATTGCCTTCCCCCCACCCCCGCCCCGTTTCAATTAGAAAGAACATTAGGTCAATCAGATAAAGCCACATTGGGAGGATTTCCTCTTTATGGCGCTTGCCTCTTCAATTATCTATAATGAACTTCCTCACAGCACTGCGAAGCTTTTTATATGCAAACGAATCCTGTTTTGGGGCTGCTGCAATCACTGCTTGTTAATGAACTTGAAACAAGTGTTATCGGAAAGGTTACAGCACCAGTGGTGGAGGAGGATGGGATAAAACTAGACAAGAAAGACCAGTCTGAAGAGCTGGGATTGGCCTGCAGGTAACATAGTGGACTATCTCCAACCTCCATCCTCCAGCCCCCTTCACAGGCTTTTCTATTTGACAGACATCAAGCAAAATGCCCACTCTTGGGAAATGGCTGCTCAGTGGCAGATAGGGCTTTCCCATCCTCCTGTCCCACTGATTCACTCTGCCAATGCATCTCTCTCAACTCCTATAGCCAGGGAGAAAAAAAATTGAGACCATGGTGCCAAGGTCTTTTCTTATGCCAGGAGAGAGAGAGGGAGCTGATTCAGAGGCCCCAGGACATGTTGGGCAGGTGAAGGGGAAGAGTCAGGGGGTGTTGAAACCATACAGTCCCGGATGGTATTTACACATGGTGTCTGCTGGCATGACCAGAACTGGAAACTCTCACTCTTGTTTTAATAGAGCCTAGACCACCTCCTTCCCCTGCCCTCTGGGGTTTTATAGGTCTAAGTCACCCAGGGTTAGATTATGCCTCACTTTCTCATGCTGAGTAGCTACTTAACCCTGCCGCTAACCTTAATAATGGTGTGCCTTGATAGACTAGGATCGTTGGACTCAAGATTGGAAAGACTTTCTAGACTGTCAAGCCTTGCCCTTTTGTCAAGACAAACACTTCTATGACACTTTAACCATTGTGTTTCAGCATTAGTAGTTCCGTGGGGACATTTCATCATGGGGCAGGACAACAGCAAGAGCAGAGAGTGTTCAAACAGGGTGTAGCTCCTCAAGCACTCCTGAGGGTCAGACACAGCCTTTTTCCACGCTGGCTGTGTCTTGTCCATGATGAGGTATCAGGCAACTTTCACTGATCATATACTCAGCTTCCTGGAGCCTCCTCACACATGTCTACTTGTTGAAGTGCTGCTCAGCACCAGGTTCCCCAAGACAGCAGAGAATCACAGTGGTAAAACTCATCACTGCAATGCAGTACCACACGGGCTTGCCACCTCCAATCCTTACACCATCCAGCCAGCTTAACGTGATGGCCTATTAAGCCCCAGTCTTTACTTACTAAGTTAGGCCTTGGGCCAGATTAACCCAGACAAATGGCCACCTGACCCAAGATGGTTTACTTCCATCCAGCTCCAGTAACTGTGTCCTTGGCTCTCCTGGTTCTGGTGTTAGCCTGGGCAAAACCAATCGAAGTCCATGAGCAGCTGTCAAGTACTTACATCATTAGCATCACCCTATAAATGCAGATGAGAAATCAGGTTGTCCCAAAGGACTTTTCAGTCTGGCATCCCCACTAGGGCAGACAGACCCTCTTTGGGGACAGAGGAAGGCTTCTGGACTTCACTGCAGTGACACACTGGGTGGTTACCGGATTTTCTTCCTGCCCCTGGCCATGGATCGGCTCACACCCGCAGTGTGATGATTGATGGCTCTTGTAATTCTATTCCTGGTTGGTGTAACTACAGATGTTACATGTCTAATCCATTTCTTTATCTTCCTGATCTATTTGCTTCAGTAAGATGCTTCCACCATCTGCTCTAACAAGTTCCCAGGCTCTCGTAAGCCATGAATTCCACTTCTGAGCCTTTCAGTCCCTTTCACTACTTTCCGGTGCTGGATCAATCATTTTCATCCTGCCGTCCCTTGCCCACACCTACAGATTAAGCTTGCACCTCTTTATGTAAGTTCCCCGTCTCTGCTTGCACCGACTGGACCTGGCTTTAACGTTGGGCAGGACAGGCTGAAATGGTGTTGCTCTCTGGACTGGACAGGGTGGCTGCATCGTCACGATGTGCTCTACAGAGAGCAGGCAGTGTGCCAAATACAGTGCAGAGAAGAAAAAGAGGGGATAGGCTTTCTCTTGGCATCTAGATGTTGAAAAGATTTAAAAGAGGGGACAGCCAGGTGCTCACAAGTGATCAAGACAGCGTGGTCTGTGCATATGGCATGCTTATGTTTTGTAGCCTGTTGTAGTGTTTTTTTAAGGCATCCCATTTTATATCAAACTGCCTTGGATTAGCCAGGCGAACGCTGCAGTAATTTCCTAAAGAGCTGATAGCTTCCTGGAATACATGAATTTGACAGCTTGCAGTTGTCTGATTGTACCATGAAGAAGCAGTGCATTGCTACTCGAACTAAAGCTGTGCAAATTAAGGAGACTTTGAATACAGCCTTCTGCAGTGCAGCTTTGGGTGCCCAGACCTCTACCTGTGCGAGGGACCCACCAAGAGGCACTGGCTTAGCAACATCCACTTAACATTGCTCCTTTTGTGAAACGGTGGCAAGCCTTTCCAAGGATCCCCACACATTGTGTAACAGTTGTTTCCTGGGAGCTGGATTCATCTGTAATAAACATTCTGTCCCCTTCTAAGCCAAAACAAACTCTCTTTTTAACAGCCCAGACTCTGTAGTTTACAACGTGTCTTGCTGCAGCTAGCTGGAGCTGTGCCTTTTGTACAATGCTGCATTGGCTGTTGGGGAGGCAAGGAATTATGCTCATATTTTGCTTTATTCAATTCTCATGTCATGGCATTGTGACCAGGCTAAGTCCCTGGAGGGGACATGATTGCTTTCCCACTACCTGATTAATAGAGCAGGTATTAAAAAGCACCAGAGGTAGCTTCCTTGGGTCCGGAAGGTTGAAAGCCTGTAGTGGAAAATAGGAAAGGATGGTCTGTAAAGGAAATCCTTCCTCACCTGTTTATCTGAGCCTTCCCAGTAATGCTCCTTGAATACCTTTGTAATAGGCTGAGGCCCAGGGAGGTGCAAAGGCTTTGTAATCAGTTGAAGTGAAGCGTGAAGTGAGAAGGTTGAGAAGCATCAGAGGAGTCCACCTGGGGCTGGGAAACCCGTGTGCTGACTTGGCACGTTGTCTTCTCTCTCCGTAGGACTGTCCCCAGCTGCTGCAGGCAGAGAAGATCCTGGTGCCGGTGGAAGTGATCAAGCCGATCACGCTGAAGGCCAAGAACCTGCCCCAGCCGCAGTCGGGCCAGCGAGGCTACGAGTGCATCTTGAACATCCAGGGCAATGAGCAGCGGGTGCCCGCCTTGAGGTTCAACAGCTCCAGCGTGCAGTGCCAGAACACTTCGGTGAGCAAGCCCTGCGTGCTCAGGAGAGATGCAGGGGCCAAGAAGGACCCGGAGTGCCTGTAGCACTGTCCCAATGGGATCTGGGGTTGTGTTGCAGCCCTTTTTACCTTATTGCATACCCGATTCCACCCACAGTCGAGGAAAGGCTGGTTGGTAGCTTGCAAACTGCCCTTTTTGCTCTTTAGGCTGGCTGGTGTCACCACACAGTAGTTGCTTCTGCCCTTGGATCCCAGCATTTGGCCATGCTGGAGCACCTTAGCCATGACCCATTATCAGCATTATTAGGCATTATTATCAGCTTAATCTGCCCTTATCCTCACAGTGCCACATCCTTGTGTGCATTCAGAAGGGTTTCCAAAGGGAGAGGTGTTCATGTCAACACTGAGAATTAAGGTTATTATGTAGGGTTTTGGTGATGGGACATATAAAACTCCATATAAACTGTCTGACAGATGCTAGCATGTAGTGGGTCAAAAGAAGGGTGAGATGCTGAAGGCTTGAGTCTAGCCTTCCTCCAGCTATTGACTCACAGCATGACCTTTGGTTAGTCCCTTTGCCTCTGCCCACCTCCCATTCCCCATCTGCAGTGCAGGACCAGTAGCCCCCCTCCCAGTGAGCCTGTGTGAGTCGCAGTGGTGTTGTCACTGCAGCAATGCCAGTCTTGGGGTCAAACAGAGTCCAGAGTCCTGGCCTCTTCCAGGAGCCATGCATATGTGCAATGGTGGTCTCCTAGCACTGCTTCTCCAGAGGTTTCTCCATGAGATTCACGTCTCCCAGACATGCATTTGAGTCATTCTCATTGCTGCTACTACGAGATGATTTATTAGTCAAAGAGCTAATTACAGGCTTTAGCCACTTCACTGCAGCTCTGCCACTCCATGCTGGGCAGCGCTTGTTAAAATCCGTCACAACATATTCTGCTGCATTAAGCAGCGTGCTGAAGATTACAGGCAGTTCACACATTTTACGATCTGTTGCAAACAAGCAACTTCCCAATGACACTCTCGTATTTGTTCCTTTGTCCCCTTCCCTCCCCCTGATTTTCGTTACTGGTTAGTGGCCTGTGAGCATCCAGGGTTGAGGTTTCACAAAAGAAGGCATTGCGCTTTTTTTTTTTTTTTAAATTATTTTCCTTTATAATAGTGAAAGCCTGTGGGTAAAGGGTATTATATGGACCTGGACAGAATGTATATATCTGTCCAAAAATTCTTAGCAGGAAAGACAGCATCCATGAATTTTCTGGCACACACAGGCATCAGCATGAGGTATCTCAGGGTGATTTTAAGCACGGTTAGGCTGATGGCCTCGGCAGTCCTGGAGAGTCTCTCTCAGCATCTGAGTTTGTGGTATCCAATAAATGAGCCTGGTTTTGAGAGGTAATGGTTACTATTCCCGTACTACCTGCGTGCTCCAAGAAGTTGCTAGTGCCTAGGACCAGAGAAGTGGGCTTCGATGAATACCCGGATGTATTTGCTCATGGGATGCCCGAGTGCTGTGACAGCACCATGTTGATTTTAATGTTTGTTTTGATGCCAGAACACTCAAGGCTACTCCTGAGCTCTGCAGGGTGGCAGGGCTGAGTCTAATGCCAAGGTACTCCACACCCTTGCTGCTGTGTGGTGTCCCATATTTGGTGGACCTCTCTCTTTTCCAGGGAGAGAGGCTTATTTTGGAATAAACTCAACTCTTTTCTGTCCTGTTTTCTGCCTCCTCTCTTCCTCTCCCCCTCCTTTTCCCTCTCCCTCTCTTTCCTTTTCTTTCCTTTTCTTTTCTTCTCTTCTCTTTTCTTCCTTTTTCTTCCCTTTTCTTTTGAAGGCACTTTGCCTCTCTGATTTGAGTTCTTTTTTTTTTTTTTTTCCCTGAGAAATGTTGTTTCATTGTTGCTCTGAATTTGCCAGACACTGAGAGAAAGAGATGTGGAAGGGAGAGCCAGACAAAAGAAAGAAACATTCACACAGATACAAAAAGGGAACAGAGAAGCCCCGGCTCTCTGAGCAGGTGGCAGAGGGCACAGACAATAGGGAAGGAGTGCTGTAGATATGTCTCCATCATGATTATTTCCTTTCCTGCCAGAATTAGCATTCAGTCTGGAGCCACTGCCATACAATGAGCCTCTGCTCCGAGGGTCACCTGGCTTTAGAAACAGCCGCATGAGCTTGTTTGCAAATTGAATCAGCCCCCTTTGACAGAGCTTTTTACTCAGCAGAGTTGCTGGATGAGACACTGAATGTAACACCTGCATTGCAGGCTTGGAGAAGGTCCAAAGGAGGGTGGGAGGATGTGTTGTGATGGTGTGTCCCTGAAGGGATGCTATTCTGCCAGCAGATCTTTCTGTTGATGATGCATGCTAGACTAAGCAATCATTCTTGGCTTGTTTTCCTTCATAAGCCTCAAGATCTACCCCCTCCCATCAAACACTAGGCACTTACAAGCTCAAATTCAGCTCTTGCAGAATAACTTCTGCAGAATGCAGGAGTTTTCCTGCTTTCATATAGGGTAGGATCAGGAAAAAGCCTCAACTCTTGCTCTCCACTGCCTGGTCCCTCAGGATTTATACCAGAGTAGCAGAGATCAGAACCATCTTAAGCAGGCGCTTTTCTAAGTGGCTCCAACTTCAGTTAAGAGATGTTATAAGGACACCCAGGTGGGACCAGCCTGTCCGACGGTCTGTCAGTAATGTCATATCCAGCACTGATGGTGCCTAGGTGCTCGGTCCAGTCAATAGCCAGCTCTGTCTCTCCCCTTGTCTTTCCTGGAGATATTTCATTTGGTAACAGCAATAAGTCACTGCAGGCAGCATGCTTCGGGACAATTATTGTTCTTGTCAAGTGGTTTGAGACTCTCAGCTCTGGGCTTTGTCCTCTATCACACCACCCAAGGCACGCAATTATCACTCGGAGAGACCCTGCCTGCCATTCCTTATTGCACTTATGATGGCTCTGCTGACAGTCTGGACACAGAGTGATGGGAGGAAATGAAAAGGAAGAGAGCTAAGGAGGCATATAAATAAGTAAGCAAAAATGTCAGCAGAAATGGCTGAAATCGCTAGATCTATTAGGGCAGAGAGCAATCTCCCCAGTGGGAAGCAGTGGGATCCCCAGCACTTGCAATCAGCCCCATATTAGCAGCCTTTGGCATAAGGAATAAGGAGGTGGGTGAGAGATGCCCCACCTGACCATGCCATGATCATTGCCATTACCTGCTTCAATGACTAAGCCCACATTCTTGCTTCGTGTGAGCCTGCCCACTGCCTGGCCTCAGCACACACAGGCAGCACACACAGAATTCTAGCAGAGAAACCCCTGCTGATAATTTGCCTCAAGTCCTTCACAGGTCCGTGTGGCATGAGACCCGAGATGGTACAGCTGAAAATGCCGTGTAACTTAGGGATAGGAAAAACAAATGTTATATTTATTACGACACTGCACTTGAGCAAAAGATTTCAGAGGCACTTGACTCTGTGGTGTGGCTCACACAGTGGAGGGAGTGATAAAAAAAAAAAAACAACAGAACTAGGAGAAAATGAGGAGCTATTCACAGAAATAATGAGAAAACACACTTATGGGTGGCCAAAGGAAGACAAGCACAGGGCTGTGAGCCATACATAGAATTCCCTATTATTATGATGCATTATTGTTATTATTTATCTACATTCAAATATCACGGAGAAACCCCAGTCATGATGTGACCTCTATTGTCTTGGCTGATACCCAGACATAAAAATTCAGTTCCAGTTCTGGGAAGCAAAGAGTCCAAGGAGACGGGATGACTGTGGGCAAGAAGTTTTCTGCCTACAGTTTATGGCTGGAAAACTGATGCAAAGACGGATTAAATGATTTGCACAGCATCACGCAAGGAGTGGCTGACAGAGCCAGGTACAGGAATCAATCCCCAGGCCTGAGCTCTAATCACAAGAGTGGGTTTTTGTGCTGTCAGGGAAAACAGACTAACACTAAAATACTACTAAAATGATGTTTGTCTGCAGACATTTCCCCACTATTGGACACGCTCGAGGTACAAGGGGGAAGCACCATGTAACTGCTCTTGGTTTACCATCCTAAGTGTGCCCAAGCCGAACTACCAAAGGGCTTTACATTAGGCAGCTAATGTTTGCAGAGCTATTGTAGAACTGATAGCTGTGATTTTGCAGCCATCCTCTCTATCCAAGGATAGTGAACTTGCATGAGACAAACAGTCAATGTGTTTACAATAGCTTGCGTACAATATGTTAAACCGCTAAACAACATGGCAAAATGGCCAAGTGATGCTCAGCCCGTGTTGCAGGAGTGTCTGATACTAGCGAAGAGTTTAGGAGTCAAAGAGCTGGTACCTGGGAGTTCAAAACACACTGTGCTCTTCCTGCGAATTACAACAGCTCCTTCTAGCAGCTTTTTGGGTTTTTCCTGATGAGAGCCAGCCTGCCTTTCCAGAAGGGCAGCCTCTCTTTCTCAGTTTGGGCCTCTGAATTGCCTATAATTTTCTGCTTTGATTTGATTTGCCTGGTGGGAATCCAGATTTTGCAGACTTAGGGGTCAGATTTGTATCTTTTCAGCAGCTTTGCCTGGGCTGGAGAAAGTTGTGCAAGGCAATGTATACATACAAGCCCTAATGGTATGAATGCTCTTAGCAGGAGTATCTGGGAAGCTCTGTTGTCAGTCCTGAAGATCGATACATCGTCCCTTTTTTCTTCTCTGAAACATATTTCCATCTTATTGCTACAGCTGAGCGAATCCTTTTCAAAGACTCCTATTGAGTTCAGTGGGCTTTGAAGAGGGATCACAATGAGTTAGCAGCTCCTGTGGTCTGAAGAGGACGGAGCATTTACTCGCTGTTACTTTGCAAATTGCTCTGTTTCGCTGCCGTGCAGCCCAGGAGCAGTCTGAGCATCCTTCTTCCAGCCCCCAGCTGGCTTCATCCCTGGAGCTCTTCCACGGGGATCTTCTTGTTTATTCCCTCACATCCGTTTCCAGTTCTGGATCAAGTCTGCTGAGTTAACAAGTCTAATATGTGTTTGCCCCTGGTGCCGCAGACAGATAAGATCTAAAATCCCAGCTGGGCTCCTGCTGCTGGCGCTCGGATCCGCAGTGGGATGAAAGGCTCTGGGGGACTCCAGCTGCCTGTCCCTTGGCAGCCCTGTTTAGGCTCTGCTAACAGCTAAATCCCAACACACACACATGAGGATCTGCTGAGGCAGAAAGTAGTTCTTTCTCA
Source organism: Fulmarus glacialis (assembly GCF_000690835.1). Classification (NCBI taxonomy): domain Eukaryota; kingdom Metazoa; phylum Chordata; class Aves; order Procellariiformes; family Procellariidae; genus Fulmarus; species Fulmarus glacialis. The sequence goes on from NW_009225252.1 coordinate 64,176, forward strand.
GGTACCTACAGACTCAACTTCTGACTTAAGGGTGAGCAGTGGTTCTGTATATATGCTCTTTCCCATTCCCAATCAGCATTTGCAAAGCTCTGTGCACTTGCAAAGGTGTTTGCAAAGCTCCTGAGTGGCAGAAGATTAATTATTCTCTACTTTTCAGGCGCTCTCCTTCCCACTCCTGTCTCCCCATCCTTGCTCCTAGCTCCATAAAGCCATGAAAAGCCAGTGTTGTGAGTCCAAGTGGCTCTGCATCATCTTGCATCTTGCTGGCAGTGACACTGAAAAGTGTCATAAAAATCCTAATACGGAATGAGCGGGTATAGCCCTATTGCAAAGGACTCTGCTAACCTGCGTCTGTTCTTTACTTCCACGGTAACCACAAAGCTTATACCCATAAATACCCTACAACTAGATTGTAATCACAAGGTCTTGCAGATTAGTGGCTAATTGTGTTTAGTTTGTCCAAAGATAAATTACCGTGCAACTAGCGCTCACTGCTGTAATGGATAGAAATCACCATATGCGATTTACTCCGCAATTATACAGTGATTAACGGATACAGAAAAACCTACCTCTAAAGGCTCAGAGCTTTGGCATCTCTGTGGAAAACCACATGGAGACTTTAAGTGATGGGGAACTCTTTAGTGGTCTCTAAGACATACCCAACCAAACCAGACAGCTTATTGAATTGTATTTAATCTTGTAGTGGGGAAAACACCTTTTTCTTTAAAAGTGGGAGTTTGTCCCGCTATAGATCCCAGTGCAGTGGGAGATTCCTGATCTCAGGAGGGTAAATCCTTACGTGGTCAGTAATAGTAGCAGACATGAAATGTCTCTCTCCTTCTTGCCTTGTTCCCATTCTGTCCTTTAAGCAACCATCTCCTCTCCCATTAGGAGGCTTTTTGCCTTTTGGTGAAGTTTTGGATGGAAGCTGTTGATGGAGGTGGGCAGTGGGATCTGATGGGCAACTGGGTGAACCCTGTGTGAACTGGCTTATGATAAACCAAAATCTAGCTGAAAAAATACACTAAGCACCACGTGTCAGAGAGCTCTCCGAGTGGAGACGGCCTCCAGAGATCAGCTTCCATTTCCTTTGTTAAGGCCAGATCTGCGTACCTTGACTGTGCCTGACAAGTGTTTGTTTAAGTCTGTCCAACTCTCTCAGAAGAGTTCTATGGCTTTCTTAATACATATTTGCTGGACACTGGGTAGCCCCTACTCCAGCTGAAGCCTTTCTTGTTCCGACTACGGAAAAATAATTGCCTCCTGGGGCTTACGTATGTAACAAACTCTATCTACTGCATGACCAAATGAGATTTGCTTGGGTTTTTGGCAGCAATATGGCATTGTTGATTCACAATCTGTTTGTGATCTTCAGTAGTCCCCAGACCCTTTCCTGCAGCACTGGCCAGTCACTCCAATTTCATATTTGTTTGCATTGATTTCTCCTACTGAAGAATACTTGGTACTTGCCTATATTGAATTACACTTTGTTGATTTTGGCCCAGTTCTACAATTTGTTAAGTTTGTTTTGAATTCTTAACCCTGCTTGTGGATGTTCTTTCACCCTCTCCCAGGACAGTGTCATTCACGAAATCTGTAGTCTATCATCCAAGTCAGCAGTGAAAATACTGAATAATTCCAGACCCAGGACAATATTCCATTTGAAACACCCTCCCCGACTGACATTGAATTATTTGTCTTTTTTTTTTTTTTTTCTTTTGGTAGCTTTTGCATATACCTTATGGTGGTTTCTTTTAGATCATATTTCCCTAGTTTGTTTATGGGAATCTCCTGTAGGACAGTAGCAAATACTCTACTGAAATCAAGATAAATCACATCTGCTGCCTCCCCTTTATCCACGAAGCCATTAAGCCTGTCAAAAAAGGAAATTAGATTGGGTTGACACAATTTGTTCTTGACAAATCTATGCTGGCTGATTTTTATCACCTTATCATCTTGCAGGTGCTTATAAATTGATTGTTTAATAATTTGATGTACTTTCTTTCTGGGAAGCCAAGTTAGGCTGACAGGTCTATAATTACACAGAACCTCCATTTTTCCCTTTTTTAAGGTATTTCCATGATATGCCTGTTCCCTGCTTTCTGAGACCTCATTCAGCTTCCAAGATTCTTCAAAATATCTACTAGTGTAGATAACCTTGCATATATGCTCAGCATCTATGGAGTACACAGAGGTGTATTGGATGGTAGACCAACAATGCATAATGTACACCTTAGAGGTGCACCCAAGAGTTGGCAAAATATTCTTCAGAGCTGTGTTCAATACCTAGAAGGTAGATTTCCAAGATAAGCCCCATCACATGCAAATACACTTAAATCGTGGAATATTCACCTAATGGCTAAGCAGGCTGTTAAGAGGGGCATGGCTTGCTCTATTGAGAACCACAACTTTGAGAGCATCCCATGGCTTTCTGGCAGGTAATGGTGATTAGGGAGGTAGCTAACAGCTCCATTTCTCTTGTTGACAAGTTGCGGCACCACCTCTTGCCTTATCCCATCCCCTCCCCACCTCTGGGCACCACGTAAAGTCTGGGTTTGTTTTTTTTTTTCTGTTTTTCCTCTCCTACTTCTAGTATTCGTATGAAGGGATGGAGATTAACAGCCTGCCGGTGGAGCTGACGGTTGTGTGGAACGGGAATTTCAACATTGACAACCCAGCACAGAACAAAGGTAAAGAGTTATTTCAACTTGTCCTTGGAAGCGGTAACCTTAGCAACGGGCCACATCGCTCCCTACACTTAACAAAGCCGCCACCATCTCCCTGTGCTGTCTGGTACATACTTGTTCTCTGCACTCTGCAAATTACCAATTTTTTGTGTGCTTTATGTTCCCCCCTCCCCTTCTCTCTTTGCATCTGAGAAATATGACTCTCCCTCCCACTTGCGTTGCTTTCCTTCTTCCTTCATCATCTTTGCCTCACGCTTCTCCCCACGTTTTTGTGTCTGGTTTTTATGCCCCTGCTTCTCCAGCTTTCTCCCTCTCTTTATTTCTCCTGCAGTGATGCTCTTCAAGTTAACATGCCAGGAGATCGGGCGCTCTCTGCTCAGAGGCAATGTAGTAATGAACAGGAGAGGGGAGAGGGGGAGGAGAAAGGCTGCAGCTTGCCAGTGGGAAAAGTCTGAACAAAATAAAATAATAATGGCAAAGGATCAAAAACCACCTCCTGCCCAGAGCCTGTCTCCGTTTAACTGCTACTGATGGCACAGGATTGATGTGCCCCTTACAGAGGGATATTGCACGTCCAGCCACGACCCTGAGGCAGGCATTTTTGCTGGAGATGGACAGTCCATTCACATCGTCTTCTTCCTTCTTGTCCACCACCCTCAGCCACCCTGAAGCCTTTCCCCCAGGCAACCTCTCCTCTCGGCTGCTCTGCATTTACAACTCAGACCTGCAGACTCTGTCCTTCTCACATCGCTGCCTCTCAGAAGTTTCTCCCTCCCTTGCTTTACCTTTTCTTGGACACTTTCCACACCTACTCCCACTCCATCTCTCCCCATCAGGTACTCCCAGGCTCCTCTCACACCATTTTGCACCCACCCTCATACTGAGGGGTGGTGGGTGAGGTTTCCACCACACCATATTGAAGCTGGAGAGCAATACAGAAGGCAACTCTTCTTCCCACGGCATGACCCCTTCCTGTCCTTCTCCCCCTGTGCCCACCTCTGTGGTGTCTTTCTCTGCTGGCTTGAATAGCCAGTGGCTTTGAATAGCCAGTCTGAATGCAAAAGGTCCTGCACTGTCCTCCCCCACACTGTGGCTCTTGAAGGTTAAATCCACTCAGTAAACGCAACAGGCTGGAGACCCTTGTCTAGCCCTGGCATCCAGCAGCGTGGCACTGCCCACGTTCACACTGCCAACCTCTCTCCATGATGAAGCTGTCTGCCCTCTCTCCTGCTCTCCAAGCTGTGCCAAGGCATTGCCAGGACAGTGCTAATTTTCATGAGCCCAAACAGTGCTGTGGACTGTGCTAGCTTTTAACAGTGTGGGTTGGAGGTCGGGGTTTGGGCACTTGCCCCAGTCCTTAGTTTTCAGCTACCGTTATGGCCTTAGTGTTCCTGATGCAACATAGACCGCACCAAGAGTGTGAACCCTTCTTTGGGCAGTACTGAGCTGTCCTAGGCGAGGTAGGAGTAAAATCAATCTCATAATCATGATGATTGTGTCTTTAGGCATGTCTGTGCTGGTAACGTAAACCAGACCAGGGGGTGAATTCAAGAAACATCTGTGGTGCTCAGTCTTTAGCGCAGTCCCTTACAAGTTCTTGGGTTATTCAAAACCTATTATAAGGAATGACTAGGAAAAATTTGGGAAGTGGCACTGGCTGGTGGCTATCCCAAATGAGTAGTTTGGATGATATTATCATGTTTTGGGTCAGGAGGAGAACTTAGGCATGTGCACATGAGTATACCACATGGAGGCATACCACATGCTCTCGAGGACACAGAGAGCTTTAGTTATTAGCATAAATGTAGTGGTTACAAGCAAACACAAAACCCTGGAAGGGTTTTGGACAGTGCTGCAAACAAGCAGACCTTCTTCTCTGGAAAACTGAGAGGGAGAGGCAGAGGCAGGATTAGACCCAGTGCCTTTCTAGGTGCAGTTGCACTGGGGTACGCTGCCTTCAAGCAACCAAGATGCCACTACTTTCACAGCCAGCATCACGTGGGCTGGGCTGGTAGGCTGAAAGGCTGAACTAAACCAAGCCTACTGAAGTGCCTGCAGAGATACTCACTGATAGCATTGCAAGCAGAGCAACTCAGCAAATTTGAGGAAAACTAACAGAAAATTGAGGAAAGGGCTGTATCACAGGAGGCCTGTGTTGACAGCTGGTTTGCAAACTTTTCTTGCACCCAACCTGGAGAAATAAAAAGTTTCTGAGCTTTTCTTTGCATTGGTCAATACTTGCTGATTTCTGGGGTGCAGGTATGAAGAGACAGCCAGAGCTTTTCAGCACACGTAGCCAAAGCCTTTGAGCTTTGGGATTGTGTATAGTAATAACCACAGAGAAGACATTAGTCTTGCTACTGACACAGCAAAACAGAAGCACAAAGGAAAATCTCCCATCTTATAAAGAAATCCACCAACACGCCCACAAATACAGAAAAAAAGCAAGTCTGAAAGCCTCAATTCTGCCGTCTTCTTCTTCAGGGAGGAGACTTTTGCTGTCAGCCCCCTGTGCAACCCAGGCCTCAGTTTACACATCTGTAAAACAAGGATAAATAACGTGATCTTATTTCGTCGGAGGACTGCAATGTTTTTAGGCTTTATTTGGAAAAAGCTTTGACTGCTTCTAATCACTTGGCAGCCCAAGATGGAACTAAGCATTAATCATTGCTGTCTGTATTAAAGGAGGATCAACGTAGTACTTCAAAGTGTAAAGCAGACTGAATTTCTGGAGCAGAAGAAGGGGAAAAAGTTGATCGTGAATCCCTGGATTCAGCCTCATAGTGAACCACTGCGGATTTACTCTTATCTCTTAGGATTTCTGTTAAGGGGGAAACCTGAGTGACATTACCTTAACACCCAGTTCTGGGTAGTTTCACACCAGGCAAATCCCCAAGTTTAAGTTGTGGGTAGACCAAGTCTAGAAAATAATTTTAAGATGACGAGCTGAGGCTGAGAGTGGTTATAGGTGACACTGTATGATATTCAGTCTCTGAAAAAGGAAGGGACTGAGACCAAGTCACTGCCCAAGCACCTTTTCCCCCCAACCTCCTGCTTGCAGCCCATCACCCCACTGAGGACAGCATCCTTCCTTCTGCTCTCAGCTTCCAAAAATATCTGTCATGGGGGATGAGCTCTGACAAGTGCAGTTTATTGCAAGAAGGATGTAAAACATTTTTTCCTCATTATTTAACCCCCTGGAGAGGTCCCATCCTGCCTCTGGGACGAGCAGCCCAGAACACCTTCCCCTCTCTTCCTCCTCATTCTGCCCTTTGACATCCCACCACTCCCCCATGCTGTCTGCATCTCTCAGGTCCTCTCTGTTTTCCTCTTCCTCCAGTTCACCTGTACAAGTGCGGGGCCATGAGGGACAGCTGCGGACTGTGCCTGAAAGCAGACCCGGACTTCGAGTGCGGTTGGTGCGAGGGACAGAACCAGTGCACGCTGAAGCAGCACTGCCCAGCCCAGGACAGCCAGTGGCTGGAGTTGTCCAGCACCAAGGGCAAATGCACCAACCCCAAGATTACAGATGTAAGTCATGGATCTTCAGGAAGCTGGGGTATTCTCTCTCTACCTTTTCCTTGGTTTATTTTCCTGATTTGTATTTGAGTTGGTGAGGGGAAGGTCAGGGCTGAGCTCTGCTGGGTCAGGCAAAGCCCCAGGCAATCTTGGGGATGGGAGGCCATGGTGGCCTTCAAAGGTAGGCACACAACTTTAGGTGTCTACAACATAGGGGTGAGCAGGGTGTCAGAGTTCCCACCATAGTCAATGTGGACATGAATCAGTTGCACAAACACAGTCTGCCAGTGCAATCTGAGGAACACCAGAGCATCCGACCTGCCCACACAGAGCTGGCAGATGTGACATGAAGCCTTTAAGAGCAGCTGAAGTTGAGACAAGATGCTCTGCAGCATCTCAAATGGACAGTGTGAGGGTAATCAAATAAGCCCAACAGTCTCTTGAAACAGCCTCTCTGGCCAGCCTGGTTGAGAAAGAGATGTTAAGTGATCCCAGAGTGTTTTGAGCTTTGCTGACAGAAGGTCAAGGAAGCAGGTAGGTCGTACTTCATGCTTCCCAGCAGCATGACATGGACAAAGTCAATGTCCAGAAAAAACAAGACACCGCTAACTCCAGCAGAGTAATGCTCTGCTGTTTGCCTGGCTGACTTCGCATGGTGAGAGAAGTCCCCATAGAGCAAACAAAGCCCTGTACAATTGTCAGCTTTCCCCATTTGAAGGCTCAAGGAGGAGGCAGGATCAAGCCTGGAGTAAATGAAGCTTGGAACTGTCCTATTAAGTGATAAAGAGAGAATGAGGGCAAGGCTGGGGGGAAGGATCTGCAGCATAATGGTGTTCTTCAGAAGGTTTCCTATTGAATGTGTTGACTGGGCCAAAGGAAGAGCTGGGGCAAAGGTACAAAGGGGAGATAAGAGAGTAGGAAAACCATAGAGAGAGGGAGCAGAGAAAGGGAAAAAAGGCAAGGAAAGGAAATCAGGCCTTCACTCTAAAGTGATTTTTGTCTGCTGTCTTAGGACGCCTTTGCCATAATAATGGTTGTGGTTTAATATGAAATATTAGGTGGATTATTTTCTTAGAAAGCAAGAAAGGTTTTGTCAATTGTATTCAGTTAAGAATCAAAAAATGTGGGTGCTATGGATGAGCCCTAAATCAATGTCCATGTGTGAAAGTTTTGTGAAAGCAAAGGCTGGTTAGAATCTGGTTTTCCCGGATGCCATTGAAAGGAGCCCCTCAATCCATCTTCCTGCCATCCATCAGTCCCCAAGGTACTGACTCAGTCTTACTGCTGGAGTGCCAGGCTCATCTTGACGTTTCCAAGGTGGAGGCATCCACCACACTTGGATTTATCTGGGGCTGGTAATTTTGATCCCACCTGAACTACCTGAAGCTGTGAAATCAAACCCAGAGACAGCCAGAATGAGCAGCTACTTCTGAAAGTTCAGCTTTGAGGCCTTGAAAATTATAGGGGGCTGGATGAAACCTTTTTATGAATCTTTTCAGGTTCTCAAACCTTGGGAAAGATTCAGAAATTTTTCACAGGTTCATAGAATTTTGTATTGGGAAAGTGATGGATGATCAACTAAAGCAGAAGTTCAAAACACAAGGACCTGACCATATGGTAGTATGATGTTCTGAAGGTCCATCCACATTTCCCTGCCATGCTTTGACCCCCAACCCTGCATCTACAGTCTCTTTATGAAGTGCAAAGCACTCACTCTCCACCCTACAGCTCCAGAAGGGACGTACTTCTAATTCTGCTGGCGTTTCTTCCAACAGCTCCCAAAGCTCCAACAGATCATTGCAATATTCACTCATGAAATATTCCAACTGGCTGGTGCAATCATAAGTAGCTCTTGGAAAGTCTTTTTCTGAGCCATTAGCATGGAAGTAATCTCAAGTGACTGGATATATATTGCAGCTAATGGTAGGTCTGGAGCGGTTGGTAAGAGCATGCATATTCTGGCGAGGAGCCAGGGCAGTATCTGTGCAGGCAAAGGAGGAGAAAAAACACGTGTACTTACACTTGCACAGGCACATACACACACCCAGCACAGAGCTTCCCATAACCTGTAATTATTTACTAGCTCTTGCATTTATATTGCCACTCAGTGAAATTAAAGGACTTACAGACTCGCCGAGCCACAAAACCTCCCTTAAGAGCGACAAGCTGCAGCATTAGGCTGATATGAGCCGGGGGCATAAATTGCGATGCAGTGTCGCAGCTTCGGGTCTTCAAGAGAAAGCTGAGGCTTCCTGGCAGCTTTTGTTTCCCTGCCTGCATTTTCCTCTCCAAAACCGACAGGTCTCATTCCACATTTTTTCCACCTGTGATAGAAACAGGCTCCTTCTCTCTCGCTGTAAAAACAGCGCAGTAACACCTTCTTCTTGTACGTATCTGTGGGAGTGTGATGAGTTGGGGTTAAAAAATCTCCCACATGCTCCTGGTAGAATCCCAGACCCTCCTGTTTTAAGGAAATAAGTGGGTTTTGAAGCTGGGCTTTACAAATTAAAAATCGCACAGGAGGGGTTCAGAGGTGCTGTGCTGGCTTCACTCCGGGAAGTTTCCTGTTGATGCTTTTTGAATTATAGCAAGAATTTTTTAAAATCTCGTGCTTTAGACAGAGATGGAAGGAGGATGATAATGTTTCCACTGAGCTTTTTGTGACTTCTGCAGTGAAACTTTTGTCTCAAACTCACCCTTAGTTCTAAAGAAAAGGACTTTTCTAGCAAGATGTTCCTTCTCACCACTATACCTTCTTTTATTCAGGGTAATGATATTAGTCATAAGAGAAAAAAAATCCTCTTTTGACCGGCTATGAGATGTACTGCCCATCTTACCAAGATCTTTCAGGCATAGGTGAGCCCTAATTAACCACAGACCTAGCTTACTAGACACCTGCCTTACCAGAACAAGTAAAAACTATTTGATGGCAAGTTTAACACCACAAAACAGAACCAAAATATTCCATGGGGAACTCAGTTCTCTTACATGTGTCTAATACATAAGGAAATAAAATAAAATATGGGAATTTTAGTTGATCTTTCTTTTTTAATTTTGAGTACATATTAGATTGTATTTGGTATGTTGATATATTCTAGCCTTCCAGCATCATTCATATAGTGTTTCATCAGGAGAGGATTAACAGATGTTAGCAATGTAAGTATTTCAAACAGAAAACTTTGCTTGAATAGATATTTATTAATGATTCAGAATAAAAATATTGCAGAATTGCATTTTGGGAAAATAGTTAAAGTTTTCATTGTTGAATCCCCCACTAAGACAATCAGTATTAGTTTCTCCTGGAATAGAAATTTCGTTTTCATTCTCATTTTTTAAGGTATTTTCCTCATTTCCTGCAAAATAACCACAAATGCCTCTCTCCTTCTTTCTCTTTTTATCCGTTTTCTACTTGTCTATCAATCTCATCACCACAAAGCATCCAAAGGTCAAATCTCCAGCCAACCCAAATAATAATTTCACCTGTCAGATTTATGAATGCTATGCTATTTTCTTTTTAGGACTTAAGTATCTTGTTGACTTTTGGAGTAGGAATAAGCCTGTCATGGTTCTGATTTTGTTGGCTGAAGTGGTATTTGTCTGGTTTTTGGACTTGAGACCTGGCTGCTGCAGGGATCTCTGTGCTGCAGAAGTTGTGTCTATGCTACACAACCCTACAGGTCATCTGTGCTATTAATTTGTTAACCTCTGTTAGTTCCCTGTATAGTCAGAGCAAAGACACACTCATTCAGGAGGTGGTTCGCAGCACCTAAAATTAAATATCCTAAAATAAAATATCCCCTAAAAATGCCAGGGTCTCTTTCCTTTTATTGAAGATGGACCTTCTAAAAATTGGCCTCTGGGTGGAAATTAGGCTAACCCTAGTGCCACTGGTCAAGAGCAGCCCTCCTCATGCCAGTGCCTTGACTTTACCTGCTAGTCCGACTGCTACGCAAGGGTCTAGCTGCCAGCCCGAGATTCCCAGCTGGCAGAGCCATCGGCCGGTGGGTACAGACCTCAGACAGGGAATTCCCCCTTCCTCACTGCAGAGAGAGCCTTGCCAACGCTGGCAGATGGCAGCCATGGCATCCTGAATGGGCAGCAGGGAATACCCTTTGAAAGCAACGTTTGAAGCCCCTTTCAACTAGCCAGATGTATGGCAAAGCATTTGGGCACAGTGAATAATTGGAAGGGCAGAACTGGGATAATTAAGGGCCAGCCCCATGATTTCTGTGTTGTTTCAATATTGAGGAGGCAACTCCAATGCTAATTTCCACCTGTCTCTGAACAAGGGTGATGGATGTGGTGCAGAATGCGTACACACCCCCTTTGCATGGGCCAGAAATATTGCACAGAGATAGACAGCTCTGGGTGTAGGGTGAGGCTCTGCAACGGGAGGGAGAGGTGAGCTTTGGAGTTTGGGTGGTGCTTTGGCTCTGCTGCCCAACACAGCCGCTGCTGAGCAAGACATAGTAATCCTACCCCTGCTAGGGTCTGGTGAAGGTCCAGACTAGGATGGACCTTCATGCCATCAGTCACCAGGATGGTTGGAATAGCCACTCATCTCATGCTGGGGTTCACTTGGGTTCAGGCGCCTCCCACCCAACAAATAAGCTGTCCGTGCTTCCATGCCTGCCCTTCCCCTGGCCCCAGCTCTCCCTTGAGCGCAGCTGGAGCTCTTTCAGAAATGCGTGTTGGCACACAGCAACTGCTGCTGCTGTCTCAGTCACCGGCCACTGTCTCCGTACCTAATCTGACACGCTGTTTCTCTTGTGTCTTGGCTGGTTTTTTCAGGTGGACATTTTCATCTGAGTTTGTGATGCATGACCAATACCTACCTCCAGAACAGATCAAAAACTCCATGTGCTTTGGGCTGGGAATTTAGGATTTAAAGTGACTGGCTGAAGCCATTTGTGTCCTTTTCTTGTTCCTTCTGTTCTTTCCACCATGCGCCTCTCCTGCCTTTCCATGGCTCATGACTATGAAGTGCAGAGCTCAGCTGCACTACCAGAAACCCCTGCTCCTACCTAGAAAACATCTCCTACTCATCTCTGGATGTTTTGCAAGTAGTTAAAAGAGAGTAAATGAGATCTGGGGCAGGATTTTGTATACTTTGAGGTTGGAGCATATGTGATATATATTTGCAGAGGAGCTGGACTGAGGGATGTATCTGGAGTATGCTTGTTCCCTCAGTTGTTCAGCATTCTTAATTATGAGTGTCTCTAGTGGTCACAAAGAGACCTCATATTGCCTCTTCTTTCACCTGAGAGGATGCTGATGTCTTTACGTAGGTGGTTTGATTATTTTCTTTTTTTCTTGGCTTGTTTCTCCAGATCAATCCAGTGACAGGCCCTCGCGAAGGAGGGACCAAAGTGACCATCCGTGGGGAGAATCTGGGACTGGAGTTCAGAGATATTGTGTCTCACGTCAAAGTGGCCGGAGTGGAGTGCAAACCGCTGGTGGAAGGGTACATCCCAGCAGAGCAGTAAGTTGGGTGTGTGGCAGACAGTGGGCCACAGGACACCTGATAACAGTCATTGCTACCTGTAGGGTCTTCTAAGGAGTCCATTCCACCCAACCTTGGAAGTGAGGAACGGCAGATGCCATTCATCACTTACAGCTCAGGAGCTAATAATCCATTTATTACTGTATTTGGATTGCATATTTAGATAATCCTCATGGCATATGCCCTGAAGTTACCCTCTGTTTTTCACATAACAGCCACCACAAGGGTGTTCAATTCCAGTTTGGGGGGCAGCAGTCCTGAGAAGCAGCTTACCACGTGCAGGAGTGATCATTAAGCCCCCACAGCTGCAAAGCTGTCCACCATGCAAGGCTGGAGGACAGAGGGACCCCTGGGGTCAGACCTCAGCCCAGCATCTGTTTGTATATTTAAGTGAAGCTATGTTGATTTACACCAGCTAAGCATTTGTCCCACCAATTGCCAGCAGCCAAAAGCCACCACTCTTCTTTAAAGAATAACTTAGTCCACAGTTTGGATCCTGGATTGGAAAGAAGAGGATGGGTGAAGTCTACAGTCCATTCCCCAGCTGTATGGGCTGTTTGCTTCAATTCCATCTTACCCAGACCACCAAACCATCCCTCAAACCTTGCTTCTGGTTCATATTTTCTCCACAGGATAGTGTGTGAGATGGGGGAGGCCAAGCCCAGCCAGCATGCTGGATTCGTGGAAATCTGTGTGGCTGAGTGCAAACCAGAGTTCATGGCCAGGTCTTCACAGCTCTACTACTTTATGGTAAGCTCCTGCGAGAAGTTCTCCTTGGCCCTGAAGGTCCTCAAGCCCTGGTCCCCTGTGCTGCATCTATCCATTTTCCTTGACCATATGCAGCCTCTGAGCTCTTGACTGCTGTTCTGAGTGCACCAAGTCGTTCCTTCCATTTCCTTTCAAAATCTTGTCATGAGCAAAAATAGCTTGCCTAATTAATGTTTTAACAATCTAATAATAGTCCAAATTATTAGTCCAGTTACAGTTACAGCCATGGTCCAAATTAGTACAGAAAATCCTCATTAATAGTTAAAAATGCTATACAGGAAAGAAAAAAGAAAAGGAAAGAAAAAAGAAAAAGGAAAAAAACTTTCCTAGTATCTTACTTTTCCCGGGTGTGATGTTCACCCTACCAGCATCCCTCCAGGCCCTACAGTTGAAGGCACCAGTGTTCTCCAGAAGAAACGTGGGGGTTGCCACTAGTCATTACCACCCTGAGGTCTTCAGCAGGAGGAGGCT
>NW_009225252.1:77154-88329 GCF_000690835.1 Fulmarus glacialis
GATGTTCATGGTGGGGTTTCTTCCTGCTCAGTCTTGAGTGTCCTGAGAAGTATCTTCATCCCTCCTCTTCCCCACTGCCTTCTCCCTGGTTCCCAACACCAGTGGCAGAGCTGCCCAGCCCAGGCACACGAAGATCTGGTGTTTGCTGGGCAGTGCCTGCCCGGGGTGGAAGCCCTTGGCCATGCGGGGTGTCCCATCCCTGAGCTCAGGCAGGTCGGGCACGAGGCTGTTGCCCATGGGACTCTTGTGGTCACAGGGACACACAGCTCAGGGCACGGCAAACCCAGAGACATCCTGAGATCCTGCAGTGTTGGGTCAGTGCAAAGCCCATGGCCTTCTGCTAGCAAGGACAAAAATTCCTATTTACTGGGCCACAGGCAGTCACCATAGCAGTGGCGGGTGTTTCTGCAAGATGTAGCATTCAAGGGGAGTTTGCGTTAGGTGGTCTTCTGGGTGTCCAGGAGAAGTAGTGCTGCACCCCAGCAGCACTAAATCAGGAGGGACCCTTTCACCAGCCAGGCTGCAGGTGAACTGTAGAGTGTGACTGGGGCTTAACGCAAGTGGGCAACTGTTTTAGATGCTCCATGATGAAACGACAAACACCAGCAAGCTTGAACTTCAGTGAGCTTTTAAGGGCGGGTCGTTTGGAGAGAGGACTTAGCCATGAGGAATTTGGAGATAAAGTCAAAAGTCCCTAGAGATGGTGAGTGGTGAGATCACACGCACAACTTCCACTCAATGTGTGCTGACATCTCAGAGAGCAGCCACGCTCCTCTTTTTAGAGACACTGCTGGGGCTGGCAAATTGGCTTGCTACACCGTCTGTCTGGGACATCGGCTTGCAAAGCAGTCAGAGGGGCTCTGGGCCTGATTCCACACTACTACTGGTGCAAGTTCAGCCCGAGACTGTCACTTTGCCGTGGTGAAAGCCTCATGGAAGAGAAGAGCAGAGCCAAACACGTGTTGTATACTCAACTTGTTTTTTGGCTTCTTTCTGACAATCCTCCTTGTCCAAGAGACCTGCTTATTCCTCTAAGGCCCCTTGCTGGGGCCGTGCAAGCATTGCCTGGCCTTGATCTGTGCAGATCCGTGCAGGTTTGAGATGAGAGGGTTTCTTTGTTCCCGTCAAAAGCTCTCAACTCCTGCAAAGGAATGGGTCTTTTCTGAAATTATTCACATGCCCAAGCATTTTTTTATGGTAAAGAGAACTAGTAATGAATGCAAATATCTTAGATTTCCCCTTTGAGCTACAGGAATTTCTCTATTCTCTGTATTTTCTGATGTCACTCAGATGCTACGGTGGTGGGGGCAAAGAAACACCTTGAGAGATAGCCCCCACGAGGCAGACAGAAGGGCTCTTTCCAGGACATTACACTTCAGCGTGTCACCTTTGCTACTCTTGGAATTACTGTCTGATTTTGATCATCTGTGTCTGTCTGTGACAGCTTTTCCCTCTGCTTACTGGCTTTCCGGCTGCCAGCTATCCCAGCCGTGCATAAGCATGAAGTCAACAGGGTTTTCTCTGCTGAACATCTCAATACCTTTGTACTAGACAGGAAAAAATATAGACTCTCTCCAGCCTGCCCATCATATGCCCTCTCCCGTGTCCATTGCTTTCATAGCGGGAGCTGTGTTTGTGGGCGCGGCTTGTCTTCCTCCTATACTTCTGCCAGGAGGGTAGAGATGTTATTGCAGGCATCGCAACACGCTTTAGCATCCTGCAACAGTGGGTGGCAGCTTTAAGGGAAGGAAGATGTTTGAAAACTAAGGAAGGGCATCGCATGGGAGATAATGGAAGATAAATGTCACTTTCTGACACATAGTAAATCCTTTGGAAAATTGCTTTTTCAAAAGGTTTGAGGAAAAACAGGGTCAAATTTGGCCAATAGGTTCAGCCTTCCCCTCTCCTGCAAGAATTGGAAGAGATGGTATTTTGAACTCAACAAAGTATTTAACTTCAGTGTTTTAAAAAAGAGGTAGCTTAGTTTAGAGATGCTAGAACAGTTCTTCTCCACATTTCTAACCAGAACTTTCAATTCAAAATGCTGTTAGTTTGTTTTAAACTCATCTGTGATCAAAAATGTAAATTGTGTTAGAGAGTATAATAAGCCAAAAGGGAAACAAAGCTTTTGGTTGCAGGCTGAAATGAAATTTATGATGATCTATATGAAAATAATTGCTTTTTCTTTTTTTTTTTTTTAAGTTATTCATTTTGTTGCTATGATTATTGCCATGGTCTTTCAATTAAAAAAAAAAAAATCTTTTCACTTTTTAATTCGGATGCTGAAGCAAGTTTGCCTTTATTCTGGCTTTGGATGAGAATATTATAGCTCAGTGCAGGTGATGTGGGCTACTCTGATTGCATCGCTTCTGGGTCTGCTCCTAAAATCCTTGTCCCAGGAGAGCATTTGCCACAGGTCTCCCTTCTGTCTTTCCCCTCCTGCTGCTACTGTTGAACCCCTAGAAAGGAAGCCCAGGTGCACAAGCTCTGTGTGAGTCACATCTTGCTCTGCCCTTGTCCCCAGGAGAAATGAAGTAGGAACCAAGGTCCTGACGTGCACCATGAGGTCAGTTTAGACACAGCTCTGATGGCAGCTTCTCTGTAGACAGCCTGTGTGGAGGAGGTACTGGAGGAAAGTAAAGGGTTGGGGAGCAGAGGAAAGTAGCCAAGCTCCTAGAAAGGTACAGAAGACTTCCCGTCCTCTTTCACACTGTCCACTTCAGCCTATTACAGATCCACTAGACCCCCTTGCATTTTCCATCACCTTTCACCAACAAGGAAATGGTAAATAGTCTGAGGGTGGAGTTTTACTGCAAACATGCTGTGCAATATTTATGAAGGCCACTGTGAATAATTAATGGTTTATCGCAACTTTAGCCACAAACTCTTTTGTAAGATCGGCACGAGACACAGCAACACTTTGCCAAGGAGCGTTGCTGATGTAGTTCTGGTCTGTGAGGATCCTCAAAAGGGCATGGCTAGTCGATCTACCTCTGAGAAAAGGGCAGGAAACCCATCCAGGAGTGGGACAAGGGCTTTGGGTCTTTAACTCAAGTGTTCCTCTGTGGTTTGTAAAGCAGATGCTATTGCAGTTCTGTTGTGTAGGCTATGTGCACCAAGTTGGCCATTCTCAACCCATTTTCTCCCAGGTGGGAGGTCACATCCCAGCAGCAACCATCATGGTCAGCAGTAATTCGTACTGGTGGTAGTGGCCATCAATAAGGGGTTAAAGAGGAGTTGCCATCAGAGCTTGAGGTGGGACCCTAAAAATAGAGGAACACTACATACTGAAGTGCATCTTTTGCATCTACATACTCTTCCTGCATCTTTTATCCCAATAACAGCTGTTAGAGAATATTCCCAGGAAAAGTATAAAAACATTTTCCAAACCATCATGTCAAAACCAGTCAAGTTTAAACACAAGAAGTGTCCGGCTCTGACAATAGATTTTTCTACAGAGCTGTATGTCTGATTTTCATGTTCAGCCCTTTCTCCAAGCGGTAGCTGCATTTTGAACAAAAGCAAAGTGGAAACCTTGCTGCTGTTCTTCAAAACGATTAGCCAGAGGGGGACAGGGATAGAGAGGGCTCTGTGTGTGTGAAAGAGGGAGCCGTGATGTGTGTCAGGTGGTTTTATAAACATGGATTAATGGTCTCCAAAGCTCAATAAGGTGACTGCATGATGTACCTGCTCATTCAGAGGAGCTGAGGAGAGCTTCAAATATTTGTGTCATCATTCTTAAAGAGAGGGGGAAAAAATAATCTTCATTTAAATGCATATAGTAGCTTTTCACTTGGGACTGAGTGGAAAGTTTTTCTATTAAAATGCAAATGAAAGAATAAACTGTAACTCCAAATTTCTCCCTGAAAATGGATGTCTCTTCTCTGCATTGTGGTTACAGGGTGATCTGTGCCTTCAGAGTGCAAGTATTTTATCTTGATTTTGGGAAGAAGGGAGAGCAGGAGGGTAAGAAAAAGAAGTTTGAGATTTGGGGCCCCTAAAGTAATTGTGCCCCTTTTTTGATATATTAACACAGCACCATGTTATGTTTGGAAAAGAGGCTCGGAAAATCAGCAGAAAAAGGAGAAAGATGTTCATCTGGACAGTGCTCCTTTTGTGGCTGTAGTATTTCAGAACTCAGCAGAAGCCCTGCTGTGCAGTATCGATGCAGGACACATGCAGTACTAGACTGTCTCAACATCCAAGTCCGATAAGAAAAAGAGAAAGATTTGGGGTCACGCGGTGGGCGTGTGGGGGAGGCAAGACACGAGCTCAGGTGTATCCTCCTTCCCAGGGAAAAAGCCCGTGAGCACAGGGAGAGTTTTTAGATATCTCTCTGGAGCTATACAGCAGGTTCTGTTCCCTTGTCAGATCAATAGGGTTTAGAGTAATCTTTTAAAGACCTGGATGTTTTCGTCACTTGTGAGCTCCACAGTTTGGAGGTGGAGAGTCCCCATTAAGATCCAATCAGCCAGTTCAAGTTTATCTTGCAGAGGTGGTGTTGCATGGTGAGGCAAAAAGACACCTGAGCTGTGTCAAACAGGCAGTGGAGATGGAAGATTGTGGCTCCAGATGCTCCAGGTGTGGAATTGACTTTGCAAGCACAGGGTACAAGGTACAAGGGCAGGCCTGATTTTGCATGGGTGAGGAGAACTGACTGGGGTTAGGTCTGAACTCATCCCACCAAACTTGGCATTCAAGTAGGGTGCCTATGATAGGACTGGTGTCATCCTAGGCTCCTCTATTGGCTGGAAGATATGGTCATCTTCTGAAGTCCAGCTAACACATGATTAACCTCTGGGGGTGTCTAGCTCTCTCCATCACTAAAATGAGAGAGGGAAGGTACCCATGTTCCTCTGCTGTGTTTTCAACACGACCCTTTGCCTTCACAGACTCTGACACTCTCTGATCTCAAGCCGAAGCGGGGACCAGTGTCAGGTGGCACCCAGGTGACAATTACGGGCAACAATCTCAATGCGGGCAGCAATGTCATCGTGACCTTTGGGCGACAACCCTGCCTTTTCTACAGGTACAGATGAGTTCTTCCTACTGTCCATGCCCAAATCTGAAAGATGTGAGCAATTATAGTCAAGACACTCCTCCTGCAGCTCAGACACCCTGTCCCTTGAGTGCCTCTTTCGCCTGTGGCCGTGTCTGTTCAGCAATGGGACTTTTTCATTCTGCACCATGCACAACCTTACTGTGCATGTTTTGGGTTGGGAGAATAGGATTTATTTTATTGTTTTGATTGGTATTTGATGTGCTTTTTTCTATGGCCTCTTGTCAAATTTCACTACAATTCTCCACGGTCCTATGCTATGCTACTTGCTCTGGGAGTCTGTCGTTTATGAGATTCATTTTCATGTCCCTGCTTTAGCAGAGGCGACAAAGAAAATCTGACAATATTGGTTCTAAGTATTAAAACACCTCCCTTTTATCCCAGAATAGTTCTGTAGTGCTAAGAAATAGATGATTTGCAACATTTCGGCTCTGGGTTGGCTCTTGTTCAACTGCAGTTCAGAGAGGCTTAATGTCAGTGTTACCTGCTGAATGTTCCCTGATCCCTGTGAGAATGAGCCTGAATCCTGTTCCCAGGGGCTCCCGCAGCTCAAAACTACCCAGTGCAACACATTTTGCTGCCAGTATCAGTGGAGGCTGAAGATGAAGTTGGCACATTCCTCCCAGCCTGTCCTTGGCAGAAGAAGGGCCCATTCATAGGAGACCTGGGACCACTGTCTTGGGGCAATGCCCTTCCTTCTCCTGGCTGTGGGGAACCCGTTTAACCACCTGTCATGACTGTGGTGTGATCCAGCATTTATAATTCAGGAGGGTGAAGTCACAGCTTGTGATTTAAAAGGCCAAGTGGGAACCGCAGCTGCTTGGAGATGCTTACTGGAGACTGGGGAGTTTTAGGAGGGATTGAGCGTGGTCTTTCAGGGTGTTGCAGTCAGTGAAGGTGAGTGCCATGCTGCACAAGGGAAGGATGCACCCTGATTTATCCTTTCTAGGGGTATAAGAAGGGGCTGAGGGTGTTTGGAGCCTGGCTTTTTGGCTTTTTATGGAAGGTAAGGGCCACTGCAAAATTCAGACCTGGAGCTGGTTTTGAGCTCTGCCCAAAAGGAAAAGTTTGTGCAGAATACTCTGAGTATAATCATAAAATGCTTGCCACTACATTAGCACCTCCCATGCAAAGGTCCCAGGCACACTGCAAACTGCACTTAAGCAAGGCTTACAGTCCTAATGCAAAGTAAACTTTATTATCCCAGACTGGAAAGCTGAGGTGCAAACACCCCTTTTTATGAGCTGCTGCTGCTGCACATGTCTGCAGGCAGGAAGGAAACATCCATTAAGTAAGTATTTAATCACACAGAAATACTTCTGGAGAGAGGTCTGTTTTGGACTTCCCTTGGGGTTCAGTTTTCACTCTGAGACCTGAGAAATGATGGCTTTTGTGGTTTTATTTAAACTGGTGGAAAGGCAATGTCACTTCCTCAGATAAATGTGTCACACTATTCACAGCATATTCCTCTAGCAGCGAGTTTCACCACTTCACAGTGTGTAGGTTAAGGTCACAGTACATAGGAGTAAGTAGCTGGGCTCTTTTTGGCACCATTTGGTTTGCTACTGCTAGCGCCTGGTTTATATTTACTTGCTTCTGCTTACAGGAGATCCACCAAGCACATCGTCTGTAACACCACTGCCTCAGATGAAGGCTTTGAGAAGGTCAAAGTGTCCGTGAGAGTGGACAAAGCCAAGATACATCAGGAGTTGCAGTATGAATATGTAGAGGATCCAACCATCCTGAGGATTGAGCCTGAGTGGAGCATCTTCAGGTAAGCATCCCATGGACAACCCCTACCACCTTCCATTGTTTTCTAATGCAGCACTGGTGTGTTCATGTTGATTCTTGACACAGAAAAGTGCTTTCCAAGCATTGTGTTCACTAAGAAATAGATTTGTGCAGAGCTACTTCCCAGAGCCCAAGACCATGAGGTCTGGCGGACTTGCCTCCTGGGAAGACTAAAAGGCCAGAAATGCATTGTGCATTCATTGTAACACCTTGGATGCTCAATGTGTGTCTGGGCTCATGTATACCCCGGGACAAAATTTCCATAGAGTCTAGTGAGAGATGGGCAGGAGCAGGGTCCTTTCTCCAAATAAACTTTGCATAGTCCAAACCTAAATGATCCTGCCACCCTGCCTTCACTAGCAAAGCTTCCTGGCTTAATGCAGCAAAATCCAGCTGCCAATGCTCACCAGAAGCTTGCCTTCAAGCTTTAATTACAAAGGCTGGTACAGCAGGTCTCCAACCTAGTGTTGAAGCTTTCTCCCTCTTTACTGGAGTTTGGGGTTTATCTCCAGTCTGAGTAATATTACAGACCACTGGGACTTGTTAAACTATGCAGTTGTATCTCTAAAAGCTGCAATTCCTAGTGCTTCTGGTCGTGACTGTGTTTTGGCCCCGTTGGGCTGGGTCCACAACTTTGCATGGCAGCAGGGCCAGTCACTGATCTCTTAAACCCAGGCATAAATGTCATAACTGTGCTTAGAGAAGTGAATCTCCCTTGGGTTTGAAAGCAGCAATTCCCACCTTTCCCACAGCCTTCACATACTTGCTGGTTTAGGATTAAGCATTGCTTGTTTGGACATCATGCCTGAAAGCTCCCGAGATGAAACACAAAAGGAGCTCTGGTCTCCGCCCTATCAAAGGGCCTTCCTCCTCGTTAGCCATCCCTTTTTCTCTTCACCCCGTTGATGCTGCTTTGGTGAATTCAGAGGGTTCACATGAAGGTGTCTGAGACGAGCATTTGCTCTGGTTGTGGAAAGCATCAAAGCGATATACCCAAATGCTCTCAGAAGCCTGCAGAAATGGCCTCAGGAAGAGAGAAATTGGTCATTAAATGCACTGGTATTTCCTTGAAAAGATACAAAATAAGAAATCTTAGTCTCCCCTCATTCATCCATGGCAGCTCTCTGCTCCTCTATCAAACAGGACTGATTGGAGTATCTGCGGATTAGGAGCAGGGCTTGTAAATCCCCCCAGTTCAGCTCCCATCCAGAAGATGTTTTCACAAATCAATTAGTGCCTTTAATTACCATGAGGGAATTTACCGATTTAGCTGGATTGAATCTTTGCACATTGGGCTTGAAGCTTTAGTGTCTGGATTTTCCATTTGGGGGTTTTATTTTCAGTCAGAGTTCAGGTTATCAGTGAAATGAGAAATCGCTTTACTCTCTTCCTTATTAAAGTGAGTTCAGTGCCAGTTAAAAGGTGCAAGATTGACAGCCCAGGAGAGTGAATTCCCCTGTTATCTCGAGGAAGGTTGCAGCACAGGGACGTTCCTCTGCTTGGCCTCAGGTTTGGCTGGGAGGTGAGATGAGAAGTTCTCCAGAGCCCATTTGCTCCTTGGTTTCTCTGCTGAAGCTGCCAGCAAGAGATGAAGCAGCAGCCAAGGAGATGCTTCAGGTATATCGGCAAAGCTTTGCCCAGCCCAGAGGTGCAGAGATTCTGCACCCCATTGCTTGCTGCTTTGGATCATAGAATCATAGAATCATAGAAGCATTAAAGTTGGAAAAGACCTCTAAGACCATCAAGTCCAACCCTTAACCCAACACCGCCATGCCCACTAAACCATGTCCCTAAGCCGCACATCTACACGTCTTTTAAATACCTCCAGGGATGGTGACTCCACCACTTCCCTGGGCAGCCTGTTCCAAGGCCTGACCACTCTTTCAGTAATGAAATTTTTCCTAATGTCCAGTCTAAACCTCCCTTGGCGCAACTTGAGGCCATTTCCTCTCATCCTAAATAAGTTAGTCAAGACACCTGGATCTGGAGATAGACTGAGGAGGCTGTTCCGCAGTGTATTTGTTATGCGGTATGATTCATTACAGCAAAATTACTGTGCTTCTCTGATTCATCACTCCTGGCTGTGGGGCTAAGCTGTTTTGAGGGATAGATGATTGCTACTAAACGAGCTTTGCAAAATTAGTGAATGAATGTATGAAGCCTAGCTTAAAACCTCAAGTGCCATTTTCCAAGACAATAAAGAAAAGATTACTGTTCATTTACTCCCATAGCTAAAAAAAAGAAAAAAAAGAGCCACACTGGGCTGGCAGGTAACTATAATTGTATGAGGATCCATTAATACTTTTGACGTGGGTTTGATTTGAGTTACATCCAGCAATTATCTCAGTCTGCAGACAGAAAATTATGCTCAGATCTTTTGGGACAATAAGGAGTTAAATTAAGAAAGCTCGTAGTCTTGGCACCTCTGTTATTTTGGTGGGCAGCAACATCTCTCTGGGCTCTGTTCTGACCTAGGCAAGAAGCGGCCGTGACCGGGTGTTCACCTGCAGACACAAAGGACAATGGCTGGTGGTTTTCATGCAAAGGCAAGCAACAGTTGTATTTGCTTGATTTGCAAGCCAGAGAGGGTTTTGGGGTGATTTCGTGTCTTCAGCAAACACAACTGCTTTGGCTTTTTTTTTTCAGAGAAAAGGTCCCTCTCTGATCCGGTGCTGTGGCTGTGCTTAATAACTGTGGTCTGAGCCTGCAAGCTCGGTTTCCAAACCAAACACAGAATTTTTAACATGTGGGTTTAAAACTGTGTGCACAGACTTGGTTGATTAAATAAAAGGATTTATGTATATATACACACAATCATATATCTGTATATTTGCGCACACATTTGATACATCTGGAACATGTGAAAATCTCAGCTGAGTAAAGATACAGAATCCCTTCTAGTTTGAATCAGCAGAGATTAGTAATAATAATAATAATAATAATAATAAAGGCCCACAGCCAAAAGTCCAAAAGAACCAAAACAGTGGAGAAAGAACAACTTGGTTTATACACTTCTCTTCTGGTTTCTGGCAAGCAAGCTCTCCCTGGGGTGATGTCAGGAATACTTAATGTGAAGTTGAATTTTGGGGAGAGGGTATTTTTTCTGCAAGGCAGGAAGGGGAACTCTCCTCCCTGCGTAAGAGGGGTAAGTGAATGTGTGACTTCAGAAGAGATCCCCTGTGCGTACAAAAGAACTCAACCATCCAAGCAGATCTTACAGAAATGGCAAAATGTGTTTTTGCCCCTTAAAATTTTCCATTAGAAATTGCCCATCACAGCTGATGGCTGCAGAGAGCAAGAACATGAGATACTCTGCGAAACTCCAGGTCAGACGTTGTCCTAACCATGGATCAGTCTGTACAGGCACTACTTGTGTGAAAGACCGTCAGGAACCTCTCAGAGAAGTGTCACAGGACCACCTGCCAAAAGGTATGGTTGTGACAACGATCATTGGCAGAGTTCATGGCTCGTGACTTCAAATTTATGGGCTTCTTAGTCATGTAGGCTATGTTTAAACTAGTAAGTACTTAATCCAGGTCTATTCTTTGGTCCTGAAGCCAGCGAGCATGCATAGCCCTCAACCATACCACCAATGATCTTTCCTCCTTCAAAGGCGATTTAACTTCATCTATCCTGCTATTTGGGAGTGCTCTCTGGCCCTTGCTACCCCTTGAAGCAGGACCAGACATTGCCTGAGCTACTATGGCCACCAGCCAGTGTTTGAGTCCTGGCCGTTTGGTTTACCAGTGTGGGTGTAACTAGAGGGGCTGAAGCACAGTCCCAGCCAGCTGTGGCCAGCTCACTGAAACCTGACAGCTATACTGCTGAGCAGAGACGTATATGGTGGATGAAAAGCTGGGCATGAGCCAGCAATGTGCGCTCGCAGCCCAGAAGGCCAACCCTATCCTGGGCTGCATCACCAGCAGCGTGGCCAGCAGGTCGAGGGAAGGGATTCTGCCCCTCTGCTCTGCTCTGGTGAGACCCCCCCTGCAGTGCTGCGTCCAGCTCTGGGGTCCTCAGCACAAGGAAGACATGGACCTGTTGGAGTGGGTCCAGAGGAGGCCATGAAAATGATCAGGGAGGTGGAACACCTCTGCTACGAAGAAAGGCTGAGAGAGTTGGGGTTGTTCAGCCTGGAGAAGAGAAGGCTTCGGGGAGACCTTATTGCGGCCTTTCAGTACTTAAAGGGGCTTATAAGAAAGATGGGGACAAACTTTTTAGCAGGGCCTGTTGCGACAGGACAAGGGGGAATGGTTTGAAACTAAAAGAGGGGAGATTTAGACTAGATGTAAGGAAGAAATTTTTTACGCTGAGGGTGGTGAAAC
>NW_009225252.1:88427-141300 GCF_000690835.1 Fulmarus glacialis
CGGGGTGGTTGGACTACATGGCCCTTAAGGGTCCTTTCCAACACAAACTATTCTATGATTCTATGATTCTATGATATTTGCATTCATTCCTACCTGCCCCATCTGATTAATAAAGGAAGATAAATGAGGAACATAGAAAACAAAGGTCAGAACTGGGGTTATCTGCTGGCCAACACAGGCTTCTTCCTTACAGTGTGTTTATTCTCTGGTGTTTTCTCATTTAGAATGCATTTATGTATGCACAGATTTACCTGGAGGCAGGAAAGGGATTCTGAGCTTTCTTCTCCTAATCCCGATTTCTGCGTGGCCTCCCCTCCCATTCACAACAGACCGCTCCAGGAAATAAACTACAGCCTGGACAGTTTCCAAGGGGAATTACGGAGGCAGGTGCCGAAACTGAGAGCACTCCTCACCCTGGGAAACCCTCAGAGATGGGGCTGTCCATTGATGACATTTCCTCATCCTGCCCTGGCTGCGTGAGCCCTGACAGCCAAAGGTTTTGCTTTCTTGGATAACTCTTACCTCTTCAGCCCTTGCATCACGTTGCCTCCACCACAGTGGTGCAAAGGCAGAGCTCACCCTTGTAGAGCAATGTTGTTTTGATTTGGGATGGTCAAAGCTGGTGAACCCTTGATGAACCTGTCGTGAACCCTTCTCCTCAGCGTTCAAAGCCAACCCACGCATCAGCTCCTTTGCAGTTTCCTTCCTCCCTCCTCTCCACTCCCCAAAGTCCCACAAACAGCACTGCTGGCTGCAGCTGGAAGAGGCAAGGGAAAGGAAAGCAGGGTGTTTCTGAAAGCTGTTTCCTCCTGGTGACAGTGATTGCAGGGAACGAACAGGGCTCTGTCTACATCTCTCCATCTTAAGCTGGGCTAAAACAGATGTCATAAAAGCGAGAAAACCTACCAAATGCAGGGTCGTGGCTCATATTAAATTGACTTTCTCAGGAAATCAGTCCTTGCCCGAGCAAAGGGACAACGTGACTGGAAATCTCTATTCTGTCAAATGTTGGATCTAACACACATTGCAGAGCTTATCTGCCTGGGTCACCAGATGGAAACTGAGCAAATGCCTTATGCAAAACACATCTTTGGATCTGATCTGAAGACTTTGGATCTGTTTCTTCTAGATGCTGCAGGACCGGGTTCCCTGGCAGCACTGAAGCGGGTTCACTGAGGTGACATTCCCTTATTCAGGGTGATGTTTTTATGGCAGGTCTAGTATGCAATATGGGACTACAGTCCTCAACCAAGGTAGCACTGAATCCTCAAGAGCTGCTTGCACAGGACTATCTGTAAGGGTTTTTCAGGCTCCCTTCCTTAAGTGATATAGGACATGTAGTCTATGGACCATTCTGAAGAGCCCCTGTTAGATTTTCCACTCTTCTCATTACTGGAGGTTCTGATTGCTGAGTCCTAACAATGAAAAACACCCAGATGCTGCTTGATGTGACAGTTTTAGCAAAGATGTGATTTTACTTCTTTCTCCCGCTATGAATGAATGAAAAATTATTTGCTTTGCTTTGTTTTTCCTTCCCTTCCTATGGGACTTTGAGATGTGGTCAGACACATTGCAATCAACATTTAGGACTATACATCACCCATTGCTGGTGCATTCAGTTCTGGTATCTACTAGCTGGGTTCATGCTCTTCTTTCATTTCTTCTTCTCTAGCGGCAACACACCCATTGCAGTGTGGGGAACTCACCTAGACCTGATCCAAAACCCCCAGATCCGGGCAAAGCATGGTGGAAGGGAACACGTCAACGTGAGTATGGCTGCTGAGCTGGGGATCAATCACAGAAAGGGACATGTCCAAGGTGTTGATAAGGGCTCGATAATACCTCTAAAGGTTGCAATCTCCTATTGCATCCAGAAAAGAGGGCATGACTTGCTTTCAGAAAGATTACCCATCCTCTCTCCATGAAGGAGCACTGGACCAAAACAAGAACAGAAAGAGACATCATGAAGAGTCGTTCAGCTCCTGGCCTCTGCTGAGCCTGTTTCTTCGGTTGGCTCAAGGATACGTGCCCTCTCTCTTGGCCCATGTATAACCTGAGTTGTTTATCAGCCATGCCAAGTAGACCCAAATTCAGGTTATTAGCTGAGCGTGCTGGTATTAGAAGGGACTGTGAATAATACTTTTTGGTACTACTGGACAGTCCACTTCCTGGACTGTTTGGGATCCTGCAAGAGTCTATCCAGGTTTAACCAGCTAGATTTACAGCCTAATTCAGCTCTCAGTGATTCCTCAGTGAGGAATCAGAAGCAGCTTAAACCAGCAAAGCTTTACCAAGATCTGGGAGGACAGTTCGCTTGGAAGTGAAGTGCTGAACTGAGCAACTCCAGATAGAGGATTAAAATAGGTAAGTTTAGCACCCCCAATTAGTAAACTTGGGAGCAGGCAGCATCTGCTGGTACCTACAGTAGGTTGGAGGATGGGGCCATGCAACAATATCTGAAAAGGTGTTGGCTGTGTATGGGCACTTCCTGGGATCAAGTGTGAAAGAGCATCCCAGAAGAAGAGGCTCCAAAAGTAAAAAATACAGAGGGACTAATTGGGGCGGGGGTTGAAAGTCCAGATCTTCTACATTTTTCAGGCTTTAAGATTAATCTTTGGGCTTCTAAGGTTCTTAAAGCACTTTGCGGACATTAAAATCGTCTACTGCCACATGAACAGTGGTGAAATTTTCATAGATCCAAAAAGAAAATGCAGGAATATGGGTAGATTCATTTGCATCTACAGTTTGCAAATTGAGAGACCTAGATCTTGGTCTTATCCCAGCTCTGCCATGAACTAATACCTCCCTGCATAAAGCCAAATCCAAAGCAATTTTGCCACCTCTCATACCTCACCAGATTCAGGAAATATTTGTTGAGATTGGTTTCTGTGTCTGTGAATCTTAACTGGCAATCTTCCAGTCCTTCATGAACTCTGGGAAAACCCTGGTCCAACTGATTATGCGTATTCATAGGTATGTTTTGGTAATATGTTGTATTTCCTTGTACAGCACAGCCAAACACTTACCTAGCTTTCCTGCAGAATTAGAAACCTACATGACTTCGTCTTATTCTTCCAGCAGACTCTGGCTCTTGCCTGACACAATGATCTCAAAAAATCATACCATTGTGCAGATGATGAAGCCTATTCATCATCTCACACATGCTCGTGTAGAACTGCCCATCGGTTTTGTGCTGGGAAGTACTCCGGTGCCTTTTCTTCCTTGTAAAGAGCTGTTACAGCAAAGAACATCTGACTTATTTTGCAATATGAAACTGGCTGGTCCAAGTCACTTATCTCTCAATTGATTTGAGCCAAAGCTATGCTAGCTGTGATAATGAGTGTGCTCTCAATGATAGAGGTATCAGACTAGTTTGGAGAAGATTCTCATATCAACAGCTGGGAACAGCTGGGATCCCGTGGAGCTGGTGCTGTTTCCCCACAGTACTAGCAACCACGGTGTAGAAAGATGAAGGCTCAGATCCTGATGGACAACCAGACATCTAATTCCTAGTTGTTTAAAATGGGAGTCAGGATAAAATGCCTTTCACAACCTACTACCCATTTCTCAAAAACACAAAAGAAGCAGGTCTTTGGCAGGGCTGGAAGCCAACTTCAGGGTTTTCTGAGACCTACCCCACTGTCTGCATCACTCCAGCTTTCTGGGCTTCATTTTAGGTAACCTGATGTTCATACCGGAATCCTGGGCACAACTGAACATGCACTGGACATACACTTTTGGAGTGATCCCCAGTGTGTGAGAGCTAATTGCAGGGTGGTAGTGAGGCTTTGACTAGTCTCTACTGTACAAAAAAAGGAAGAACTTTCTATTTCCAGAAGGAAATGAGGTTAGGGGAAGACGGTGACACTGGCAGCCCCAGAGGCTGAGCTCCCTCAGGGAAGAGGCACAGGATGCCCAATTGCAGTGCAAACTGCTTCACACACCTGCCCTAGCAAAGCTTTCCTAATCCCTTCCCAGCCTCGCTTGTCTGATGGGTATGGGGTATGTTTTGAAGCAGTGGAGCACCAGCCTGTCTCGTGATAACCAAGGAGGTCTGCTCCTCCCTGTCCTCTGGCAGTAGGCTAGCATTTCACTAGGAGGTATCTGCCCACCAGGAGGGCTGGGGGCATTTTCCATAAACATTTCTTGTGTTGGGTTTCTTTCTCCAGAACTGTGAGGTGCAGAACAGCACGGAGATGACCTGCCAGGCTCCAGCACTGGCTGTTGACCCCAATCACCAGTCTGAGCTTGCTGAACGTCCAGAGGAGTTTGGCTTCATTCTTGACAATGTGCAGTCCCTGCTGATTCTCAACAAAACCAACTTCACCTACTACCCAAACCCAATCTTTGAGGTTTTCAATCCCTCAGGGATCCTGGAGCTGAAGCCGGGAAGTCCCATCATACTGAAGGTGAGATGGGGACCAAGGCCTGGGTGAGGAGGATCAAACACATGCTGCCATGTCTCTGTGTCTGCCAGCACCCCACGAATCACAGTGGCATCCCGATTGCATCCCAGAGATTTTCTCCACTCATTGCACCTACCATATCGCGTCATATCAGAGTCACCATCTGCAAACACGAATCTCAGCATTGGCTCAGCATCTGCCAATACCCGTAACTAAAAAATATAAACTCCTGCTGCAGCTACCTGTGTACAGCCTAAATTTGTACCCGCTGCTGTTCACCAGGGAAGAACATTTTCTACCGCTGCAACAGGCTGGCAGTTAAATACCCAAGTCTATTTCTTTCTTGGGTTTTCAAGACCTTCCTCTCTCCCCTGGTTAAATCCTACACTAGTCCTTTGCCATTTCTGCAATCTGGACAGCAATACAGAGAAGTAATTTTATGATTCAGCATTTCCGTATCAGCACTTGTATGTGCTGCATATGGAAAGAAATGATTGTGCCTGCAGAATACCCTCTTGCATGTTTGGAAAAGGGTCTGTCTTACTTGCCTGAATATGTTTTGTGAGGGCCCGTTTGTGCAACATTCCTCATTTAGTTCCAGAGAAAAAGGAGCAGAACAAGCTGTTTTGACTGATTACAGTCTGTAGCCATCCATGCTGTCCTCTGCATGACTTTCTAAATTGGCTTTTCCTCTCTGTGTTAGCGAATGGTGAACCACAAATGTGCAATGTTAACACTTGTGTCACAGGAAGGAACTAGAGGTGGAAGATAAACTCTTTCCTGACGTTTTTTTTTGGGGTGGGGCGGGGGTGTGATATTCCTTTCTGTCCAGGGCAAGAACCTGATCCCACCAGTGGCGGGAGGGAACGCCAAGCTGAACTACACCGTTCTGGTTGGTGAGAAGCCCTGCGCGGTAACGGTATCAGATGTGCAGCTACTGTGCGAGTCCCCAAACCTCATTGGACGGCACAAGGTGATGGTAAGTGGTGCTTGAACCTCGTCAGCCTTTCCTCCTTGGGTGGGTTGGGAGGGCACACCAGCAGAAGAGCTGGCAGAGATCTCCCAGGAGTTTGCATCACCATTTGCCTTCCATAGATCCCATAAACATCAGGGACCCTTCTTGATATATCCCCATCAACAGTAACTTGGAGAAGTAGAAGAGCAGTAGAGTAACCTGGAGATCTTTATGGACAGTGAGAAACCTTTCATAATCAAAACCCTTTGGGAAAGTTTGACTCTTTTCTGTTGTTGTATGGACTGTATGAACCCTAGATGATCATATGAGTTCACATATGTAACATGTTCCCTACATAACACACTTTGTTAAATTCAGCACAGTCCCCAGCAATTAGCAACATGCTGGTAGCTAAAATTTGCCTTTATGTAGGAGAAAAAAAAAAAAAATGCAGCATATGGACTCTAGTGTGACTGGACTTTGAGGTTTTGACATCTATACAAGTTAGTATACTCATGCATATCCTTCCTGGAACCTGTGAAAAATGGCCCCAGTGATTACATCAGAGGGAGCTTCTCCTCTCACCATTGATTTGTTCACCCCTTCTTTACTTTCCTCTCAGTAATTCGCATTCTTCAGTGCTGTTGCTTGATAAACAGCATATCAGCAAACTCATCTGAGTTGTACCAAGCTGTGGGTGGAAACACAACAAAAGCTAACAACTGACATCAGACGTACAGATGATCAATGTTTCTCATTCCTTGCGATCAACTTTTTTCCACCTCTCTGTTGCCCTCCCAAAGCTGTATCTGTCACTTATTTATTTATTTCAATGCAGTGAGACTCATAGCGGTTCATGGAGACACACTGCATGGCTCTTGAAAAAGAAAGCTTTCTGGGGACTTTTAGAAAACAGAGAGTTTATGGCGACCATTTTGGGTCTCATTTGTGGCTGCTGCTGGGAGACCTCATACTGGTTACTTAACTTCTCTGTGCCAAAGTTTGTCATCTGGAAAATAGAGGTAATAATCCTTTTCAGCCATGCAAAT
Organism: Fulmarus glacialis; assembly: GCF_000690835.1. NCBI lineage: Eukaryota > Metazoa > Chordata > Aves > Procellariiformes > Procellariidae > Fulmarus > Fulmarus glacialis. The sequence goes on from NW_009225252.1 coordinate 94,838, forward strand.
ATACCGTGGCTCTCGATTCATTGTAAAGCACATTAAGACAGTCCAAGAGGAGCAATAATGAAGTGAGAGATTTTCTCTGTGTGAATACCAAAGGTTTTGAACAAGGCAATATATGTTCCCTGTCATTTTCATGAATATAATTAAACATATGGTTAGTCAGAGATGGACAAAACCAATCCTAGAGAGAGAAAACTCAAAGTCAGGTGAGCAATAATCAACCCCTGGGGATCAGGGAGGATGAACATCTGGTCAGGTCTTACTAATTGGGAAGACTCCCCTGCTCCTACAGCTTGGGACAGCTTAAGTGAAGCCACAGAGAAAAAAGTAATCCCTTTTTGAGGACACTGATCAAACAAGAGATGCTGCTGGAAACATGGGAAGATGATCGCATTGAAGCCTGTTAATGAGCATCAGTGTTAGGGACAAGTTACAGATTTCTCATTCAATTGCCAACACTGAGGCAACCCTTTGACAGCATCTGGGCTGGAAACCAAATACAGAAGGTCACCTGTGATGGAGGCCAGTGCTCAAGGATGGGCTTTGCGTCTGGAACTTACCAGGGGGACAGCTGGGCTGGGAAATGCTTCCTCCAGCATGGCTGTTGCTTGGGTTAGTACAAAATGTATTCCCATGTTTCACATGAATGTCACTTTAATGGTCAGGATAATTGGCAGGTAGCTCTCCCAGGTCCTCCTGCTGTTTCTGTGTGACCTTGAGTAAATTGCTGAACAAACCCCTTCCTGCAAAGTGAGGTGGCCTAGATCTGAGGGGGGACCATGGGGCTGAATCAACCATTGCAACACTGAAATTATTTCTAAGGGAAGGAACAATGAAAATGACACACATTGATGTCAACATGTTTTTGATCTAGTTCAGCTATCTTTTATACAATGACAGAGTTAAATATTCTTAATTAAATATTTTTCTGTTTGAAAAAATAGAAAAGAACTAAAAGGCCTGAGCAATGATTAAAAAAGATTGACTAAAACTCAGAGGCAAGCTCTTTTCCAAGGAAAAGAAAGAGCCATGAGGAAGATCCATGAGTAACTATGTTGGAGAAGGTCTGCAATGAAGAAGTGGAGTACATTTGAAGGGTTGCTGGTATCTAATGTAGGCACTTACATATGGAAAGTCACACTGGACTCTTTGTATAGTGAATGAAGAGATGGTGAAATAGCAACTGAAGATCAGGGCACAATTCATCTCATCTAAGGTAGACACTTATATTTGTCCAAGGAAACTTGCACTAGGAAAGACACTACCACAGTCAAGTTTTGCACAACAGGAACTACTGAAGTGCTACAGGTGGCCCCTAAGACTTTGCTGAAGAAAACTGGGCTCTGACATAGTGCCATTTAGAACAAATTCATGATTAATAGGCTTAACAGGTGGCCAAACTGTTGTTTGGTAATATGGAGGGCTCATGTTCTGAGCTTCCTCTGGAAGGTTCTTCTGGAAGGTATAAATAGCTTCCTCCAAAACCACTCAGTGGCCCAAGAAATAAAGTAGGGCTATATCTACATATTTGCTTGTTTTTCCTTTTAAATGCTTGCAATAATACTGCAGCCTTGCAGGCTTTCTTCTTCAAGAGACAGATTCCCTCAGATCATGGCAGTTTGATTCGTGGACTGTAAGACCTTCCCAGTGTGGGAAACCACCTTTAGAGAGGAATGCACTGGGGCTAACTTTGTTAGACACTTACCTCTACGAGTCCAGATCCCCTTATAGTTATGGAGAGAAATGGGAAATTCCACTGAATAAAATGTCTCATCCTAATGTCAAAACAGGTGTCAAAAGCAGCTCACAGAAATCACATACTGAAAGTGCTTCTCTGTATTGACTCTGAAAGCATGCTATAATGTCTAACTCAGATGTGCATGTCGAATGTTTGGTAAGAGGAATCCCACCCATGGAGACAGGCTGTGCTGCGAGCTTTGAGGATGGACCTGCACTGGGAATTGGGACGGGGTTGTTTGATTCTAGTCTGATACTCCTTGAATGGACTCATCTGACTGCAAAGATTGGAGGAAAAGGGCCACTGTCAGAAACAGAAAATGAAATATAATGAATCTATTTATTGATCCACTGTGACAGGGAGGAAATTGTGCAAACTGGTGAGCAAATTTTGCTGGGAGGATTTGGGACAGTGGTCTAGGACAAAAGGCAATAGCTTTCAGTGCTTAGATTAGCATGTGAGTTTGGCAGTTTGTCTTCTCAGTTGAGCATGCCACATACCAATACCAAATCTCTGCCCTTTGCAGGCTTTATAAGTGAGTTGGACCTTGCATCTTAGAATAGATGGGAAAAATAGTTACTGCTGCCTCCTCACTTACATGGGAGCTAGGTTGTTCCTTGGCCACTGAAGATGCTTTACAAGTCATCAATGTCAGGCTGCAGGAATGGTCACCTTGAAACTCTTTTACCTGGTCAGATGAGCTTAGGTTTGGTTTCATTTCTCATTGTGGACATTGTTAACTCTCTAGAGCCCATCCCAAAATGCTTAGGAGTATTCAGGACATGAGAGGACCTTGTGGATGGAAATTAGATATTTCCAGACATTCACTTTTGCCGTGTCCAAGACATAAGGGTTACACCTAGGTGGCTTTGGCCAGGACCCACTGAGGAACAGCCTACAGCTGGTGCTAGAGCAAAACAGACATCTTCTCAGAAGTTGTAACTAGGGCCAGAATAATTTCTAGGAGATGGTGGGGTCACAGAGATTCATGTCCCCAGCAAGGGCTGTGGTGGTGAGGAGCGAAAGCAGCTGGTAAACTTTTCATTAATTCATGACTCTCTCTTCCATAGTCTCTTCTGCTGGCTCCAACCCTTCCTCCTTGGGCCAGTTTCTTCCTCCTGTGACCTAGAGAGGAAACCCAAGTAGGTGCCTGAGCTGAGGCATGGGAGGCCTGGGATTAATGTGTTTGCAAACAGGCTGGAGACAGACTGATTAACTGAAAGCCAGTGGGATGAAGGACAAGGCTAACCATCAGGCTGGGATGTGGGGGATGTTTTCACTAGCTGCTGTGGGAGCTGGGTAGGTGAGGGAGAACTTCTCACAAAAGAGAAAGGTTCAATTACATGCTGCAATGGTCCCGGTTGCAGTGGGAGCGTGAAGCATGTAGCCCTGGGGTCTTGACTACATTTCTGCCTGGCAGCAAGATTTTGCACTTTGTGCAGGGCCTGCTGTGCCTCTCTGTGACAAAGCTCAGCTGGGGAGAAGTAATGGGGCTCATCAACATGTCACGGTCCTTCAAGATCTTTGCATGGCATCTTCCTAGCTTTATGTTGATCTATAACCAGTGTTCCCCTACCACAGCACAGTCCTAGAAACCTTCTTTTTATACCTCAAACTAGTCAGCAATGCTTTTCCCCCTGCCACTAAAACTCATCCTACTCTACAAATAGTCTTGAACAACCTTGTAGTAGCCTTGAGCAACTAGTTCCTTGTGGGATTACTGTTGGGAGTGCTGTTCATGTTGTAAAAATGAGATCCTAACAGACTTGCTTCAGCAGAGCATTTTGTTGGGCTTGCAGCAGTACTGCCTGCAGCGTTTCTTTCTGGCCATTAAAAGCAAGGTCCTCGCACAGCAGCTTGTCCCAGGGGCTGGCAGCAGCCCTGGGAACCTCTAGGAATGCATGGAGAGCAGAAAGCTGTGTTCAGCTCCCTGTTCCACTGGTGAGGATCTGCAGTCACCCCGCCAACGTGTGGCTAGGAGGACTGTAAAGAGCATTGGCCAGACTCTGTGGTTTTTGTGTTGGTTTTTTTTTTTCCCTATCCCAGTGGCTTCCCAGATACAGTTTTCTCCGTTTGAAGAGTCAAAAGCAAATTGTGACTCTGATTTCTACATTCCTACTGTCCTGACTGCTGCTGTGCCAGCTGTGTGGGTCAGATGTCCCCTGTCCCATTATGAGGTTAGGACCCATCAGACCATACCCATGAGCTGTGTGTCCTGTGTGCATTTGGGGACTAAGTGTCATCGGGGCAGTCCAGAACAACATAGCTCTTTGGGACAAGGAATGGAAAACCCAGAATGAACCCCAAACTGCTATGTAGCCAGGACATTGGGACTAGTGAGATTTGTCTCACCAGAAGTCCTTTGTTGGTGTTCTTTAGCCATTCATTTAGCCATGACATTTCAGGTGTTCTTTAGCCATTCTCTATCCAAGTACTTCATGCCCTGTTTAACTTGGGAGGCAAGGGGAGGTCATCATTCAGCCTTAGTCAGGGAGATGATGGTGTTTCTCTGTGTTCCTGCTTGTTCGGCAGTTTCAATGCAACTTTTTCCTGCCTTCCCTCTAGGCTCGTGTAGGAGGGATGGAGTTCTCCCCAGGGATGGTCTACATCTCTCCAGACAGCCCTCTCAGCTTGCCAGCTATTGTCAGCATTGCGGTGGCCGGTGGCCTGCTCATCATCTTTATCGTGGCTGTGTTGATTGCGTACAAGCGCAAATCCAGAGAAAGTGACCTCACCCTCAAGCGTCTGCAGATGCAGATGGACAACCTGGAGTCCAGGGTGGCACTGGAGTGCAAAGAAGGTAGGATGAGGAAGGAAGGCTGACACTGTCTCAGTGTTGGTAGAAGAGAGATCCAGCCACAAACCTTTGAGCCAAAATATCACCAAAGAACAGGAATGTTGAAGCCTGTGGGTCTGGCTCAAGCCTGGATCTAATCTGACTTTGTCTATTTTCCCTAAGTCCAGCCTTCCTCCACCCTGTCCAAGCTGTATTTGCTAACTCGCAGTCCAGGGAGAGCGTTGGCACGTGTCCCTGGGGAAAGGCTGTGTTGCAGGAAAGGTGACACTGCTGTTGTCCACCTTTTTTTTCCTCTCCACATGTTGCTTCTCCACTTGTACCTTAGTTTCATGCACATGGGTCTGAGGGCTTTTCCCATCACAGTGAGGGAGATCTGGATTGTCATTGCTACATGAGTCCTTCCTTTTTTGTGTCAGCCTTTGCAGAGCTACAGACGGATATTCATGAGCTGACAAGTGATCTGGATGGAGCCGGGATCCCCTTCCTCGATTACCGAACATATACCATGAGGGTGCTTTTCCCTGGCATTGAAGATCATCCAGTCCTGAGGGATCTGGAGGTAAGAAATCAACATCTGCTTCTGGCTGCTCTCATGCCTCCCTATTCTGTCCTGAATGTAGGAGATGTTGTGTCAGTGGTGGGGATGTGATGGCTTACAATGCTGTGTCCTACCAGGGACGAAACATTACCTCCTTAAAAGTCCACGTTGAAAGGGGAAGACGATTGTTGCTATCTTAAGTGTTAAATTCTGTTTGATCACTCATATATTTGGAAGAGTGTCATAGAGCTATGTGCATGAAGTCTACTGTATTAAGCTCCTCCTTGGTCTTCATCCTGCTGGGGTTTGTTTTTCAGACTGAACTTATTAGTTAGAGATGTGCAGGGGCCAGGAAAAAATGTTGTATGGCAGAGCAACATAGCTGCCTGTGTCACTCCAGCTTTGCACAACACTGACCCTACCGAGAAGCCTTTTTTCCTGGTAACACCTATAGAAATAACCTGCAGTCACTGAAGGAGGTTCACCTTTGCTGTGCTCTGTGGTTTGCAGGGAAGTCAGAAAACCACAGCATCAGTCTGCCCATACCCTGCCTCCTCTACCCCAACTCTCCAGACCACAGCGGTGGGAGGACAGTGAGGTGTTGCCCAGCACTGCTGGGGTCTACACGTAGCCTGCATTACCTCACTGGCGACAATGAGTTTGATGGGACCCCGGGTGAGGTCTGCCCATGCTGCAAAACTCCTTCAGGCTTTGGCAGATGGACAGGCTCTGCTCGAGGGATACCAGAGAACCAGGGGATACACCATGGACAAGGCCAGGGAGGTCGTTGGCTGAGTTCTCTGCAAAGTCTTTGGCAAGGTCTCAGCTTCAGAGAGACTCTGGCATGGGCTGGTGACATTGCTGGAGGCCAAGACTGGGGTTAGTTGGCAGAGAGGAGGAACAGGCGCTGGTGCAGGCAATACCGTGCTTGGCTGGTAGTGTGATCAGAGGTGCCTGCTTGTCTTTGCTCCTTCCCTTCAGGAGAGTCAAAATTCATCAAAATATATAGAATCATAGAACAGAATCATAGACTTCTGGAAAGAATGGAAAGAACCATTAAAAAACCCCTGATCTGTCAGCAACGAAGACTTGTGGGATTGGGTAGGAGGCTGAGTTACACATTGATTACTGTAGATATTCACCTTTGGGGTGCAGGTAGCGTGGCCTCGAGCTGCTTTCCCTCAGGAAGAGTAGCTCAGCAGCTTCAACAAATAAGCACAAGAGACAAGGGGTGATGAATCTCTCTCTCACGTATGTATACACACACACAAACACTTTCATCATACCCACAGCCAGTTACAATCCCTATATTCATTAACCTCAGCCAGCTGACCACAGAATAGCATCTGACCCCTACAGAGGTTTTAGCATGGATGCTCCCATATGCAGATACATACAGAGAGACACAGAGCTCATGTTTCAATCTGCCACCTTTGATCTCTTCTTCCTTTCATTTAATTCATCCTTTTTTTTTTCCCCTTAATCCTCTGTAAAGCTTCAACAGCTCTTTCAGTGACAACATCTTTGGCTACCAACATATCAGGGAAGGCAGTTCCCATTCTGCTCCCTTCTCTGTAGCACCTAGGAGTTGCTATTTATTGCAAAAGGCCCCAGCGTAGATCCTGCAGTGAGCAGGTCTTACTTATTTCCAGTTCATTTGCTAATTAACTGCTTCCAGATGCAGTACAAAATACTTTTTTTATTATTTTTTTTTAAGTCTCCATAATAACCCAGGGATAGACAATATTAAGTGTTCACGCAAGTGAGTTAAAAATAATTATTGGTGGGATGGGTGGTAGTAGTTGGTTGGTTGGTTGTCTCAAGCTATTTACTAAGTAATTTATTTGCTGTGTGCAAAAAGAGTTAAGAGCTCTAATTTCCAGAATGAAAAAGTAATGAGTCTTTAAGGGGTCTTGCATTACTTGGTTGTTTAAGCGTGCCAACTTCTTTTGGATTAAGGTGCCAAATCTGGTTGGTTATTAATACGTACATGCCTCAGTGACATGTGTTGCTCTGTGTTGAGACCCTCCAACTTCCAGGGAAGCTTTTTTAATGGTTGGAACAGCTTCAGCAACATGGAGAAAAGAGTTTGGGGTTCTCTGTTTAGGCTCCATTTTCATCTACAACCAGAAGGACTGGAAGGGGTAAAGCCCACTGTAGACTGTGGAGTCCAGGGTCCAGTGTTGAGGTCCTAAATTGTTCTATATAAAAACTAGTTCACCAGCCTCTCACAGCTGAGAAATATATTAGAGGTTTATCAGCCTCTCTGTCTCCAAACCATCTCACCTCCCAAGACCAGGGGGCCTACTGCAGTGGGACCTCTAAGACAGGTCCTCACACCTTCATCTATGTAGTTCTTCAAACCAAGCTCACCATCTCAGCCACTGCCTCACTGCATCTCTTCATTTCCTCAAAACCTGACCCCAGGCTCTCTTCCCTATTCACTTTCTTGCTGCCTCTCCCAGCTTCTTAAAGCTGAACCCCAAATCTCTGTAAGCAGGTTTCTTGCAGGGATGAAAAAGAGGTGTTTGGTGGAGATAGACAGTGAGACTTCAGTCTGACTACAATAAAAATACAATATGGTATGGTACCACACCAGGCATTAGCAATCTCTTTTTGATTCAGGGTTGGAAAGTAATCATCTGGCTGTGGCTAGGAGGCCTCTCAGGCTTCCTAATTATCAGGTGACGCATGGAGTCTCTTCCTTTTTACGGGACTATCCTGTGATGCAGAAAGAAGGACTCACCTGCCTGCTAGATGCAAGACACTCTCTTTTTTTTAATTGTTTCTGCTGTTTGAAGCAGCTTTTCCCTTTCCTTGTCTCAGAAGTGACTTCTGCTTGATGTCAAAGTGTGTAGCTAGAGGAGCTGGAGGGATGAGGGCAGAGAGGTAGCAAAGGGAGTGTGTGTGACCCATTTGGGAGAGGTCTCACAGCGGGCAGTGACTGAAAGGTATAAACTCCTTTTCTTCTTGTGCAGGTCCCTGGCTATAGGCAGGAACGGGTGGAGAAAGGCCTGAAGCTCTTTGCCCAGCTCATCAACAACAAGGTTTTCCTGCTGTCCTTCATCCGCACGCTGGAGTCCCAGCGCAGCTTCTCCATGCGGGACCGTGGTAATGTGGCCTCACTAATCATGACGGTGCTACAGAGCAAGCTAGAGTACGCTACTGATGTCCTCAAACAGCTCTTGGCCGACCTCATAGACAAAAACCTGGAGAGCAAGAACCACCCCAAGCTGCTGCTCCGGAGGTAAGGATGCCTGGGGCTGGAGTGAGCTGGGCTGGGCAGCCTGTGTCCCACTGTCTAACATGAGCATGCTAGTCATCTTTGGAGGAAAGGGGCAAATTTGCTTGATTTTTGTTTGTGCAGGGGGTGTGAAATCAGGGTGGTATACAGCCACAGTTCACGTGACCCCGAAGGGCTGGCACGAAGCTGTTTGCAGAGAGGGGTGAATAAGGAAAGTAGTGCTGAATGAAGATTGAATCGCTCTCCCTTTCTGGTTTCCTGCTCATTTAAGACTTCCTGACAGAAGCGTGTCTGTAGATTTTGCTCCATCTCCTCTGTAACCAAAAAGTAGTCAGTGATTAAAAGTTACAGAACTGAACTACTTCTGGATTTTAACATGGATCTTCCAGAAAGCTTCGTAAGGGCAGCAAGAACCCATGCCTCCTAATCCTTATTTTGGACTCTTTCTGTGCTTAAGGCGTTCATTTATGCTTATATTTCCTTTTAACATGAAAACTCCCATTGCATTGTGTAAGACCTATAAGTATATCACATAGAACAGGCTGTATTATATCCCTGCTAAGTAAGAAAGACAGCTGCTGCCTTCTCCTGCCTGGGACGTGGACTTCCCTGCTGTGTTTCTTGTTCATGAGTTAACTATAGACACATGGAGGGTCTTCTTCAACTGCATTGTGGGATCTTCTGCCTCTCCCTAAGCATTGGCACTGGGAGCTTGTTGAAGCGAGTAGCAGAGCTGAGCAAGACAAAAGAACTGGTTTCATATCAGGCACAAGTTTGGGTTGGTGCTTCTTGGCCAAGTCTCAGGTTTAACAACCAGGGTTTTATGGGAACCCCCGAATTAGAAATCTACTGCTTCGTAATTGATGTGCTTTCTCTGCCTAGGAAATTCTGCCTCTTCTCCCTTTAGGACCATATTCATCCCCTTTTCAAGGTCTGAACCAATCCTGATTCAAGCAGGACCCTAAGTAAAATCAGGGGGAGTCTACTAGAGATGGATGGCCTTTGCCACTGTTCAGAGCCAACTTTGAGGAGCCCTCAGCTGATTGCGATGGACATCTTGGGCAGGGAAGAGATCTGCTGGCAAGGTTTTCATCTGGCACACAGCCCACTGTGGAGAACCAGCAAAAAAAGGAGGAGAAGGCACTTCCTGGCATTCAGGGTAGCAAAGCCAGCGGCAGAGGCTGGACTTTGCTTTGGTGTCAGTTGACTCCCTGATGTGATTCAAGCCCTGCAGCCTGGCTGGTGGCCTCCCTCCAACTGTCCCCAGGCTTCCTCTCTGTGCTTCTCCTCTGATGCTGGATGGCACTGCCTCCTTCCAACTGTCTCCTCCCTTCATTTTCTCCTTTTTCTTCCCCTTTCCCCATCTCTTTATCTTCCCTGTTTTTTTGTTCCTATCTTGTCCTGAGCATCCCATCTTCCCTCTTTCTCCTTCTTCCAGCTATTTCCTAACTCTAGTCCTTTGTTGGAAGTTAAATGTGGCCTTTGGAAGGAGAGCTAGTGAACAAAGAAGCCACCTCCACGGGTTCCAAGCTCTGAAAACAAAAGGAGAAGTCAGAGATGTGGTTTGTGCTCTGAGATGGAGGTCCTGCACTGAGCAGCACCAGGACAGAGCCTACCAATGAACATGTGAATAGCTCACTGCCTTGGGATTCAGATGCTGGTGTGAGGTCCCCAGACAATTATTTGGAGCAGCTGGATTCAACTTGATGCTTCCCCTCCCTCCCTGTGACTCTGTGGATGGAAGGGAATCTTCCAACACCTTTCTGCAGTGTTCGTTTTGGGGGTATTTGACAGGAGGAAGGAGCTGGCTGGAATGATTTTCCCACCTCGCCTGTGTCCGGTTCATCCCACATGACATCTACAGCCTCAAAGAGATCAAAGTCGTCAGGGCAGAGAGCAGCAGATGGGATTTCAGTTCTTTTTCTCATGGTAATGCTAAGTTTGCACCATGTGATGGGTCCCAGGTGTCACACCAGGGAGCGTCGGAAAGAGCACTCTTCCGCATGGCATTCCCTGAAAGGAGCTCAGACCATGATAAGCATGTGGATTGCTGGAATTGAATATCATACCATGACCAATGGAAGACAGCAGCTAGGTGATGTTGACTGAGGGGAATAAAGGGCAAACAGGCTGGTTCGGACAGAGGCAGTCTGTAGGCAGAGACACAGCAATGATCACTGTAGACAAAGGAAATACAGCATTAATCTGGTAGCAAACTGGGACCATATCACCTCTTTCTCTGGTTGCAGGCAAGAGAAGAGGAGCAACAACAAACACCCCTGTTATCACTCCTTCCCCCACCATCCTCACCATCTAAGCGAGATGTGCCCAGAGAAATCCCTATGGACACCAGGCTAAAGATCAACTGTGTTTAGCTTGGGAAGGGACCGTCACTTACTCTGTGTTGGTGTAACAGGACACTGTTTTCAGGCAAGGTCGCTGGGTGGTTCCAAGCATACAGCTCCAGTGATGCAAACCCTTCTCCTTGCAAGTCCTGTGCTCCAGAGGAAGATCAACTTTATGCTGAAGGACTAGGAAACCTAAAAAGCAAGCTGCAGCCCTAAGTGAGAACCCCTGGGTGGCTTGGACAAGGAAGACCTACTTTAATTCATCCAGGCAGGGATTTTTACTTTCTTCTTGAGCAGCACCAGTGCATGTGCTGGAGCCAACACAGATTTATCCTGCGCTTCTGGTGTCCAAACCACATTTACAGGTCTGAGTCAGTCCTTCTGTAGGAAAAGTTCACCCTGAAGACTTGAGATGGATTTTTGTCTGATTGAGGACAGAGCGTTCAAGGGCAACAGGATGAGCTCTGTGAATGCACCACACTGACACATTGAGGAGTATAATCACTCCCAAATGCCAGGGAGATAATCAGTGCCAAATAACTATTCTCTGGTGATTTAGATCTGTCTGTCTTAAGTATTTATACAGCCTACTTGTCATATGGCCTAACTCTAAGCTCCTTATATTTGATGGATTTATCCTTCCTGAGCACCTCTGAGAAGGTTCCCTCAAATGTTGTCATCTCCATTTCATTGATGGAGAAACTGAGAAATAGACATATGGGGACTTCCTAGTCACAGGAGAATCAACAGAGCAGTAAAGATTTGCCTGAAGGTTTCCTAAATCCAAAGCTAAAACAGAGAGCCTAGGATACGCTTAATCCTGATGGTGTCATGCCAGACTTTCCAAGGGGCTCGGAGATCTGGGCAGTAAGATGGACAAAGCCAATCTTTTGACTAGCCCTTTGATATGACCAGCATAACTAACTCATTTCCAATTTGCTTTTTCTTCTGGGCTGATTTTAGGACAGAGTCTGTGGCTGAGAAAATGCTCACCAACTGGTTCACCTTCCTTCTGTACAAGTTCCTCAAGGTAAGAGGAGCAGCATGCCTGGAGGAACAGCTGCTTTAATGTATTTCTTCTTGGCAAGGTTTAGTTAGGGCAAAGAATTCCCAGGTATGAAGGAAAAGGCTTTTTTTCTCAGGAGAGATCTCACTGCCTAGTGGGAGAGGGCTGTTTTCTGATCCAGGGAGAACAAAGAAGGACAGTTTGTTACAGAGGCAGCCTATTGGTCTTACTCCTACAGAGGTGGGATCTAAGGGTCAGCGCTGAAACATGAAGGATTTCAGAGCCTGGCAGAGACCTGTACTGAAAATGCTCTCCTTTTGCTAGCAGACTCAGATCTCCATCCCGTGATGACCCATATTTTCAATGTATAGTGGCTGGACATCTCCTACCACCCCAGTTCAGAAGCAGTACTGAGGCCCAGTGCCTCCATCATTCCTAGTGCTTCCATCATACTTACCCTGCTTTACCCACACCATAACCAGATCCCTGCTTAGTTTAATTTAGGGTCGAGCCCAAGCTCTTCTTGGCATAAGGCTGCCTCAAGCTTGCCCTGGGCATGGCCATACACCCTTTGAGTACAGAGGGCTGGACTCGATACACCATGTAAACCTGACTGCTGCATCCAGAGACCAGCAGGGGCTGAGGCTGTTGCTGCTTTGTATCCCCATGGGAGATAGCATTGGCTTTGCAGGATGCTCATCAGCAAACAGTGAAAAGACTTGAGACACCCCCTAAGCCCTCTCATTCGTCCTGGAGGGCCTCCTTGGGGTGGTGTGTAGTAAAAAAAAGAGGCTTTCAGCCTTTGAGACCTGCCACTAACTGTTGGGTGATGGCAATTTCCTCTTGGGGACCCACATTGAGCCCCAAGCATGCTCATTGCCAAGGCACCAAACTCAGAGCCAGCCTGTTTGGAAAGAGCTGGGCTCTGCACCTCTCCCCCACTCCCAGTGCAGTTACTAAATATCCTTACACCTTACAGCCCCTTTTGGACAGAATAGCCACCCTCTGCCTGGCAATTCAAGGCTTTGCAAATCAATCCCATTCCCCTGAGCCTTCCCCAGGCACAACCAGTCCAACGATTGTTGTGGTTTAACCAACACATGGGAAAGTTTTGAAGGTCCCTGGAAGGTAATTTCAGTGACTTCAGTATCAGATTCCTGCTTTCAGCTGAAAGGAAAGGATATAAGGAGGTGACTCTCTAAAGAGCTGCTTTTATAATAGGCTTTTTTCACCCCACTCAGCTACTTGTCTTCTTGCCTTAGCCTGAACAGAGGCCTGATAAGGGCAAGAGACAGACACACAGAAGCAATATGCTGCTGGCAGATAAGCTAATTAGGTGAGAGACAGGTGTAGGAACTGAGAAAGGGGCCACTTTGCTTCAGATTATTAACTTGTTTTTGCTGGGATTTACACCAGAGGAAAATGACCTTGCTCATTGAGTTAGGACACACTGCAAGAGGAGAGGGCAAGGTGGGGAGGAGGAGAGGAAGGATGGAGAGATGAAGGGGAAGGGAGGCAATAGAAGGGGTGCATGGCAGCGAGTGTGCAGAGGGGGGGCAGCAAGGGAGGAGAGGCGAGGAAAAGTGTAGGGAGGAGTGCGGTGAGTGTGAACGATGGGAAGGAGAAATTAGGGAGAGGTGTGCTTTGCTGGCCCTGCCTGTGGGCTGCTTGTTGCTGTCCTGTGCTGGGCCCCACAGATCCGACATCACCCATGCAACCCTACAGATCCAGGGGCACATCTGCCCCCAGGTCATAGAGCTGCTCCTGCTTGAGCATCCCTATTTGCCTCCAGCATGGGAGTGCTCAGGGAGACTGTGGACTCTGCCCAGACACCCAGGAAGTGGCACCAGCAGTCCATCTCCCTTTCAGACCTGTCTCCAGGTCCTCTGGGACCCATCTCACCACCTGCTCCAGTGCAAAGCTCTGGCCTGGTGGCAATCACTTGAACAGCTCCTACAAGGCTCTGCTAGCCCCAACATTGCCAGGGAGCACTGACACCTTTGTCCCATGACAGGACACTCAAGACGGCTGGTTGCACTCTGTGGAAGTGGAGGGTCACCTCTATTCCCGGGCTGTATGGAATAGACTGATTCCCACTGATGCGTCTGTCGCAAGTGGTTGGGGGTGGCAAGACGTGGCAGTCATTGAGATGCTATGTAGGTTGGGTCGTCATCTCTGCTCCACGTGTTTCACCTCATGGTTGTCTCTCACCCCTGCAGGAGTGTGCTGGTGAACCTCTGTTCTCCCTTTTCTGTGCCATCAAGCAGCAGATGGAAAAGGGTCCCATTGACTCGATCACTGGGGAGGCCCGGTACTCGCTGAGTGAGGACAAGCTTATCCGACAACAGATTGATTACAAGACACTGGTGAGTGGTCTGAGCACACCTTCCTGTGGGCTTGTCCAGCCTCTTCTAGCAAAAGGGGATTTAAAGAAAAGAAGCCAGTGATGGGCATGTTGACTCTCTGGGACAATTTATTCTTGCAACCCAGCGGGGTTACCCTGCTGAAGACTAACTAGTCACATCCCCTAACACAGCAAGGTTTGTGGCTGAAGCATCTGCTTGCAAAGCGTGTTTGCAAAGACGGCTGCTTCCAGATTACTTCCATTGTGCCCTGCCCCATGCCCAGAGCATCTTCAGCTCCCCAAAGGCATTGTTCTCTGAAAGCATCTGCACTCATTGCAGGGTAGGCTGGCAGTGCCAATCCTTTACCATTACTTGGATTAGATGAGGTCCGGGAGCATTGGAAGACAAGCGTGAACCTTGTGTCGTGAATATGCCTGTGAATGTGAAGACAATAGATATGGACAATTTACTCTGTTCTGTTAAACAAAATACTTCCTAGCATTTACCCTTTTTTCCTGGAGTGATGCCCACCCTTCCAACATCCCTCTGAGTTGTAAGTCAAAGGTAACAGTCTTCCTACAGCAGAGAGGTGGGGTAGTCACTGCAAGCTGTCACCACCCTGACCTCTTCCCTGGGAGGAGTGTGATATTCATGGTGGGGTTTCTTCATCCTTACTCTTGGGACCACCTGGTGGTATTTTGATCCCCCCTCTCCCCATCACCTCCTCCCTTCTCCCTGGTCCCCAGCACCAGTGGCAGAGCTGCCCAGCCCGGGCACACAAAGATCTGCCTGCCCGGGGTGGCAGCCCTTGGCCATGCGGGGTGTCCCATCGCTGAGCTCAGGCAGGTTGGGCACAAGTCTTTGGCCACGGGACACTTGTGATCACAGGGACACCCAGCTCAGGGCACGGCAAGTCCAGAGACGTTCTGAGACCTTGTGGTGTTGTGTCAGAGAAAATCCCGTGGCCTTCTGCAGATGACAGCCAAAATGTTTTTTATGAGGCTACATTGCAAGGATCTTCTCTAGAATAATCCTCATGAGAAAAAAAAAAAAAAAATCTGTTTCTCCAATGAAGATTTCAGCATCAAGGAATATGTTAGAGGTACACAGTGGAGAGAGCTATTAGGTCTTCTCTAGAGGTAATGCAACCATTCCTCTTGAGCACGCACAAGTCAAATAAAAATGAACTTGATTTAAAGATTTCAAGGGAAGGAAAATTAATCCCTGTCACTTGCTTCAAAATGTAATTGTCTGCATGGTGAAAGACATACAGTGCATATGTCCAGCTTTAGCTTCTACTCTGAGATTACACCCTTTCCCCACTTGATTAAAGAGCATCAATTAAAGAGCATTAGATATCTCTTCTTAGTGTGTTTGTGGGCCTTCACTTTTTCCTGGATACACTAAATCCACTGAGCTTTTAAGTCTCTGTGGGATGAAGAACACTTCCCATGTCTTCAATGATCCTTCAATGATCTTTATTTCCCATGTCTTTGTCCTCAGAAAACCCCAACCCCAAATTTTAGGATGGTCAGAAGATGCTCTGAACTTATCAGGTTACTTTATTTGCACCTTCAGTTGAGGGACATTCATCTCACTTAACTCTAGCTAGCTTTGAGAGCTGTGTCCAGTCAATGTTAGATCCTTGACCTGTCTTAGATCTTAGCTCAGATGGACTGACGCTAGAAATGCCTGCTTTTCATCAGCAACTACAGACAGTCTAGAGCCGAGCTTTGACTGAATCCAAGTCTGATGAGGGCGCAGACTTTATTCTTAAATAAGACCACAATTTTATTTTGCATATTAAAAACGTGACTTTCCTATTAAATCAGCAGCGTAGTGCTGCTTTTCTATTACGTGTGGTTGTCTAGCAATTTGGAGGCCTGATCTCACACGGAGAGAGTGAGCAAAAGGAAGAAAAACGCAGACACAGAGTGATCGCTTTCACCAAAGGAAATCCCTCCGATCCTTTTAGGCTTGATATAAAGCAGCCAGCAAAGGATAGTAATTATACATCAGCCTGAACAAAGCTCTCCTCCATTCGCTTTGTGTCATTTGATGTTAATCAGCTCTCCCTCTTACATCTCAAGAGCAGACGAATATATCCCGATAGGAATCTCAGCAGATTTACAGAGATCATCTTCGGTGAAGGAGATTAAGAAGGAGCAGAGTATGAATAGGATTGTTCTTCCTTTCTGTTTGTCTTTATATCTGTTTTATTTTGTCCTTCCTCTACCTTCCTTAAGCAGTCTGTCACCTTTTATTAAAAACATATAGTAATGAAGTGAAGCAAGAACTGGTTCAGTATTTGTAATATAGGAATTCCCTCAATATCTGCTGCTCTCTACCAAATGCACCTGGTCACCACTGTGAGTTTGCAGTGTGTGTGGCTAAAATCCATCGGGTTGTTCACGTTTCATGAGTGCTAGATGACTGCTTGACTGAGTTAAATCACAATTCCAGCAGCATGGCACATTGAAACAGGCTGTTTATTGTCATCATTCCAGGAAGACAAGGCCAGGGCTTCTTTTGGAAGGCATTTATTCCTTAGCCTTCATTAATCATGACCAAATATTTTAAGTCATGGCTTCAAATGTGGTTTGAGTGAAAAGCAGATCCAAAGAAACTGACTTACCCAGGGAGAAAAAAGAAGACAGAGCACTTTCAGACATCTGAAATTACTGATTTTACAATACACACCTCATTCACTAAATTCAGATTGTTTCAGTCTGATTTCTCTCAAACCAGATAGCTCCGATTTGCTGTTTGCCAGGTCCTACAGTTCTCCAAGGAAGCAGCCCTCAGTGCCCTAGGGTCTTTGCGGACTATAACAATTTCTGTACTTACAAGGGATTTTTCAGTCCAGGAGAAACTAAGCAAGTTACAGAAGTGATTTGCTAGAATAAATGTGTTGCAGCTAAACAGTAGGTCTTCTCCTTACTTCTCCTCAGAGAAACATCCTCTTGTGTTAATGTCTTCGCTAGCAGTCAGTGCTCATCATCTCTGGTCTGCAGTGTTATTAAAAACCCAGCTAGATTATTCCACCTATGACAGACAAGAATATCTCACTCTGACTGCCATCTGCCTTTGCCAGAATCCATGATTTTTTAACTATTCACCAAACCAGACTCCAGATGCAAAAACCTCACTCCCTACTGTCACTGCTCCCCTGTCACTGGGACATGAAAGACCATCCATCTCCTGCGTCAGCTTCATTTCTGTTGATACAAGTAATGCAGGGGAGCAAACACCTCGATGTGTGTCGGAAGCTGTCAATATTGTCTAATTAGTGCTTGGGGGTGGTAGGCGGGAGCTGCCCAGTACATCCTGAGCGATGGCACGCTCTGCGTGCTCCCTGCACACCTCGACAGCTCCAGTGCTGAGAGCCTAATTGGATCATCTCTCCTGACAACATATTCCAGATGGATAAAGACACTTTGAGCTGCCTTTGGTTAAGGTTTTTCAGGGAATTTTGGTGGCAGGGAGGAAGCCACCATTGAGATATAAAAAGGCTGTCCCATACTTGGCCTTTTTGGGAGTCTTTCTCCTCCTGCTCACTGCCAAGCCTCACTGTGTGCTAGCCCCCTTGGACCTTCCTTAGCCCAATCTAGAAGGGAGAGAAAGATGTCTGTCCCCGGGACAGAAACTGTAACGATGTCCTGGTCTCAGGGCAGATCACTCAAACACTGCAGAGAACTCAGAGCCAGGGTAATCATAAACTGTGCCTTTATTATTTCAATGCCAGTAATCCACAGTGGGGATCAGGGCTTAGCTGCTAAGCATTGCATGTATATATACACTTAGAGACAGCTCATGGCTGGAAGGGCTGGCGGACAAAAAAAGCCCAAGGATGTAGAAAAAGGTCAGTAAACACAAATCCAGTGACATGACATGCCCCAAGGTCATACACAGTCAGTGGGAGAGCAGGGCTCAGAGATTACTACTCCGCTTGTTGCCAGTCCCGTACCTTTTCATGTTGACCCCACAGCTGGCACCATCCTTATGCTGACACAGACCTCAACTCATGACAGAATAGTGGTGCCAAGTCCTGGTGTCCTTTCAGTGGCAAAATATTCAGCATCTACTTGAATGTCACTGGAGTCTTCTCCCCGCTTCATCTACCTTGCCAGCTCTGCCCCATAGGGTTCAAAGGCAGATGGTGGGTGATGGAGCAGTAACAGTGAATGCATTCAGGAGATCAGCATCACAAAGCTTCCCTCAAACTGACTAATCATGCAGGAATACAACACAGACCATCTCGGGGGTCTCTTCCCCACCAGTTGATGTCAAAGATTGTGTTGACATAGCCGAGCAGCACTGCAGGAGCAATGGGATTAGTTTTCTGTCTCATATTGGTTGTTATGGGGTGAAGCAGAGGGCAAACCTTACTTCCAGTAAGATTGGAGCATCTGAACTCTGCTAAATGGATAAAGCCGATGCTTAGATTTTTTCTCCTGGTCACCTTCTACCAGGGACAACCTATAGAAAGCTGGGAGGAGAACAGAGGAAACCCTTGGAAGGATTCACACAGAAGTGGTCGGAATCTCTCCCTCCATTGCAAACACCTTATTATGATTAGGAGCTTCAGTCTGTTGGATGAGCAGCAGAGATTTTCAATCTGTGGTTGATTGATTGAAATCAATAACTTCTATAAGGCTCATGACAATCTCCAAAGAAGAGCCATTTAGTGTATGCAATACACAGGTGCATCCTGCAAAATTCCTGAAGTCTTCGTACTGAGAAAATTTTAGTGCTCCACAAGAGAACAGTTGGAAAACCCCGAGAGCTGATATGAAACCTGGGGCATATATGTCAAAGCCATATATGTCTGGAAAGGGTGTTGGTTTCTATAAGCACTGCTTGAATTCCCTAAAATGTTGAAAGGAGCCTCTTGACTGTCATTGAAATGAACACGCTGAAATTCAGGGGTTTACAGGTACTACCAGCTGCCCCATCTATGCTTGAGACCACTAAGAGCAAACTTCTCTCTGCACAGCCCTTTGAAATATTGCCTCCCCTGCTCCTTCTTCTTCCAACTGAGCTGGAAAAAAGGAGAGCAAGGACTACTGTAGTCAGGGCATGAATGATCGTGGCTCACCCAGGCAGAGTTTTTCTGCCATCTTCCAAAGTTGGCACCCTATGAAATTCAAGAGCAACTAAGTTATAAGAGCAAATCACCTTTGTCAGCTTCCAGCTGGATGATGGTCCACATTGCACGGTGGGTTTGGTGTGGTGGGTACTAGTCAGCACCTGCAGGAGATGTTGGCCATTCTGGACCAGCAGCTAGATGCCTGGCAGGGTAACCCAGATTATTTTAAAGAGCACTAAGTACCTTCATGTGGGGAACTGAACCGAACCCCAGGTGTTTGCATCGGAGATGAGTAACACCACACAGCTTGCTCTGACCGACATCAGCTCAGTTCTCCTCAGCTGAGCTCAGATCACTGAGAAAGACTTGCAGAATAACTTGGTCTCCAGAACCATGTGTGACCCCCATAGCACTCTCAAAAGAGCTGTCCTACCCTGCCATTACTGCTTCATTTCCTACAGATGTGCAATGGGAGGGGGGCAACTAATAACCTCAACACTGGATGCATTTCAGCAGTGCTTTTTATGTATAGTTCTGTGATCCTTTGAGATGAAAGATGCCGCAGAACTGTAAATCTGTGCCATTGTTATTATTATCTGAATTGATGCTTCTTCAATACTCCTGGAAGTGACATATAAATAATAGCATTATGATCTAATCAATACCTCATATTTACATCTCCCCTTTCATCCAGAAAGATCACAGAGCTCTTTGTAAGCAATAACTTCACAAGTCCCTCTTGGCTGAGCATAACAGCACCAAAGGGAACCCGGTGAGCCAATATATAATTATACTGATACGATTTCACCCAGTTTCAAGCCATTTTGAGATCCCACTGCATCTTAGTAGGTTATGATGGAAAGTGATGGAGTCCAGTACCTATTGCATACTACAGAAGAGAATTTACAGTTAAGGTAGAATTTGTCTAAGGCATCGAAACTAACGTCTGCACTTGTAAAAGTGGCATGGGAACATTTAATGACCGTATATAGCCAGGAGCATCACTGAACACTCCTTCCAAGTGCAAAGGTGTGCTAAGTTTATAACAGTTTATACACTTCACACTCATGTAACCAGGAGAGAGCAGAATGCTCGGTATAGACATGACCAAGTGGGTAGATTGCTGTTAAACACTCTGTGTATCTGTTTAAGGCATTCCTCCCTCCCTCACCACCTCATATGCTTTGCATTTACTCTTGGACAGAGTCCTTGGAGAAAATTATATTCTTCTTCTGAGAAATGAGAGGCCTTTCTAGTTGGGTCAATTTTCTTGTTCTATATGTGAAAGCAAAAGGTTTTGTTGTTGTTGTTTTGTGTTTCTTTTTTTAAGAAGCCCTGCATTTCAAATTAATAACATTCTTCTGAGAAGGGTCTTGCTCAGTCCTGTGCTGTGCAGAAGATGGACAAACTTAAGTTTGAGAGATTGAAGAGCACTTTTACCTGAATTGTCAAAGTCAGGTGGCAATGCAAGGAGGCCACTACTGAATTAGGTCACCCTGCCAGCTCTCTAGGGAGCAGGGAAGGATCAGAGGCCAAGGAAAGCTCTGGAGAACCCTTTGGATATCAGCTCAGCTCCAACCAGTCAGGCCTGATTGCATTTTTAATGGTTTCTATGGAAAGGGTGTGTCAATGACCATTGTCTGGTACCATTTGGTGAATGCCATTTTTACTGAAAGCACCAGAACCTGAGCTGGTACTCATGGGCTTTCTGTTACTAATACAGCAAAGATACCAAGGAGATGAGGCTCAAATATAAGGGGCTGTTCCCACAGGTATAGTAGTTTCACCTCACAGAGATGAGTGGTGTGAGACACAAGTTCAGAAGAACCTTCACATCAGCCCCAAGTCACTGGCTGCAGCATCTGGGAGCCCACAGCATCTAGCTGAGAGCCAAATCCTGAGTTACCTTTAATTCACTGGGCACAGACAGTGGGAAGGGGCTGAGAGCAGCACAGGCACGGATGGATGCAATCTCCCTGTGTGAAACCAGATCTCTGTGCCCTCTCAAAGAAGAGAACGCTCTTGGTACACATTTTCCACCTTCTTGCACCCTAGATCCCTCTGGCTTGTAGGACGCAGGGACCTACAAGAAGGTGGCTGCGTAAGGGTGGCCACAGGGTACCCGTGCTGCTGTGAAATGCACAGTGGGTCTCACTGCATCTCTTTCAGGTCCTGAGCTGCGTCAACCCCGACAACGTGAACAGCCCCGAGATCCCAGTGAAGATCCTGAATTGTGACACCATCACGCAGGTCAAGGAGAAAATCCTCGATGCTATCTTCAAGAACGTGCCCTGCTCCCACCGGCCCAAAGCTGCTGATATGGACTTGGGTATGTGAGTGCACAACGGGCCCTGATTGCTCCTGGGCAAGGGGGAGAGAGGAGATGGGAGACAGCCAAATGCCACCTAGACACTGTTTTTTGGGGCAAGTGCCACCTTTCCAGACTGGGTGTACCCTTGGTGCTTGTGCAAGGCAGAGCAGCAGCAATGGTGAGAGGGCAGAAGAGAGTGATTAAATTGATGCATATGCTCCTGGCTTACGAAATCTTTGGTCCTGAGAACTTAAAAAGATCAGTAGCCATCCTGCTTTTCTGCCCACAGAATTCAGCTTGGACAAGGGTATGGAAAAGGCATGACTGAGGTTATTCTTGCTGTCTGCCAAAGGCTCCTGGAAAAAGAGCACCAAATGCCCAGGGTGGTATTGTCAGCAGTGTTCAGGCTGCAGAGATTTATTCCTAGCTCTTCTCTGAATAGTGAGGGTTTGGATTATAGATATCTTCTTGCTGAGATAGTCACAGCCCAAGCAGTATTAATTACTCGTTGTGCAGACAGAGGAAAGGGGATGAAGCATCTTCCGTTCAGTGGGCTGCATCCATCTCACCCCTGACGGCTTCCCTCTCCTGCCAGCACCCCACCACCAACAGCAGGGCTGGGAACTGCCGCTCCGACTTTTCCTTTCTGCAGAGGACTAGGAGGTCTTAAGGAAAGATTAGTCCCTCTGTTAATGTATTCATGGGTTTTTTTCTCAGTGGTTTGCCCTTTCGTGCATTGCTTTGCTTGGAGGGTGGAAAGAGCTACACCAGCTTCACTTGCACTTCTAGGCAGTTGTGCTTTTGATCTGTGGGGCACACAGGGAGATGTACAGCCCGGTGCAAGGGTGCTTCTGAGGCCAAAATCTATTTCTGCCCAAAATCTGGAGCAAGGATGCTGGGAGAAGTGAGATGTCTGAAGTTGGGGTCCTGAGGCAGATGTGATACTACACCTGGAGGCTACTATGAAAGAATGTAGGAAAATCTGCTTAGGGCATTGCTGAGGTGTCTGACAGGGAGCTGGGGACTGTATTGTGGCTGTATCTGCCAGAATTTGCCCTCAGTGACCTTCAGTGAAAGGGACTTGAGTGGAAAATGATGGAGTCTATAAAACCCAGCAAAGTAGAAGAGGAACCAAAAAGAGAAGGAATGGAGTGATGCCGAGAAACAATTCACAGCAATAATGGAGGCAGGAATGAGAGGTCAGGGATTAACATTAAGTGTCTGTATGTGTGTGCATATGTGTAGGGGAGGAGGGGATTCCTGACAGAAATTGCAGCAAGATTCCTGCTCATGAAAAGCAGTTAAAATAATGAAATAAGCTGCCAAAACCAGCAGCAATAAAGAACAGATCATATAGATCGTTCAGAAAGGACCCAAGATGATTTTGGAGCTGCTGTGAGTCAGCAGGTGAATGGTGAGTGCTGGGTGAGCATGAGGGCAGATAGGGCAGGGTACCAGGGCACAGTAGACCGGAGGAGTGGGGTTTACACCCAGATTTCCTAACCTCTCTGATGCTGGATGGTGGCCACAGAGCTCATTACATTTGGATCTCAGACTGGGTATGAGACGAAAGTAGTTTGTTCTGCTGTGGGGATGAATGATGCATCCGTACTGGGAGGCAGGAATTTTACCTGCGTGTTGCAAATACAAGGGATAAATCGGAATCTGCAGATTTTATTGTAGCTCTGACAACTGACAGATACAGAAGTGTGTATGTGCGGGGTCCCAGCTGGATCCTGATAATTTTGCATCCAGGACTGTTGCTGTTTTAAGCAATATTGACCTGTTGAGTAGTGCTGAGGACTAGCAAGTTCCAGAAAGTATTTATGAGCATGTGCATCCCTCAGAGGACAGACTTGTCCATGCTGACAGGAGACTGCCTAATGAGCAGCTGTTTGGCCAATAACATTGATGGTGCAATTGGGGAAAAAAACCAAAACAAACCAAAACAAAACACAAAAAACCCCTCATCTAGTAGAAGAGTCTTGTCAGCAGCAATATAGTTGCAGGCTCCTTTAGCACCGCAGTTAACAAGATGGGAGGAGCAGGGTTGGCATGGGTGAAGCAAGAGGATATGCACGTCCAGCCACAGCTCCAGCCCAGCCTTTTTGCAGGAAAAGATGTTTGTTGGCACTTGGCATCCTTCGGTGACAGTGAATACAGCAAGAGGAGAGCAGAAAGCACTGCTGGCCATTAGAAAGCAGCACAAAGCTCTCAGGATCAACCTGCCCCAGGCTGAATGCTCAGAACTGCCAAGGCGGCTGGATCAGCCCTGCCAGTCCATGCTAAACAGTAGGTCAGAGCAGATGACTGTAATCTGGCCTTGAAATCGATGGTTTTCTAAACAGCAACACCGTTTTCTATTACCATTACAATTTTCTGGGCTTTCTGTCCATACTAAGGCCAGATTGCTCACATGGAAGAAAGCAAACAAGCTAATGAGTTGTCTTGAGTTGTTAAATGCAGGGTAGCTGCAGGCAGAGTGACTTGTATGTGTCGCGAATGTCATAATGTTTTGCAGTTACCCAGACAACTCATGGAGGGGGTTGTCAGCTGAAAGCACTTATTTTGGACACCCTGAGGTTACATTTTAGTCCAAAACACAAATTGCAGCCCTCTGAGTAAAGACTTCTTTCTGCAGTGGCTATTTTTATTATTATTCTTATTTTTTAAAGCCCTCACCATAAATAAAATACCCCATCTTTGGGAAAGCGTTAGGGTGTGAGGATCACAAAACAGGAATTTGGCTTCATGCTGAGGCATTCACTCTTCCCTGTGTTTCGGTTGCTTTTTGAAATGGACTGCTGAGGTGATGGGAGCTGCTGGGTTGACTGCCTTGCACTCAGTGATGTTGTCTCAGGCTCATTGTGGAGCTTTCACTGCTTCATTGACGGTGCAGTACTGGGATGAGGGGTTTAACCTTTAGAAGCCATTTAAACTGAGTCTGACTCTAGTATATATACAGTAAGGCAGACAACTTGCACACAGAATAAAATATTTTCCAGGTATCTTCCATCTATGTGTTCTGATATGAACTTTTTTTTCCCAATCATGGTGTTCCTTTCTCCACCCCAGAAGCAGAGCGGAGTTTCTCCTCTCTTCCTAGAGGTCATCACACACTAGACATTTACCCATTTTTGTTTCCTACCCATCTGGTTGTACTGGTGCCTGCAGCATACAGACAAAATGTTTATTCTCCTATTCCCATGCCAATCTGTCTCTCACACGGAAATTGTTGGAAAGTGAAAAAGTACTCATAGGACTAAAAGCAGCCCCCCGGCTCTTCAGACTAATCCTTCATAAGCACGAGTGATCACGAAATAGGCATCGAGCCCGGGTAAGCCACATGCATGTGTTCCACATGCCATTGCTGTGCACAGTCAGCCACAAACAGTTTCACAGTCCTTCATGGGAGACCTAGTGTCGGTAGGGAAAAGGTGGGAAGCCCAATGTATGGCATGAACAGTTGACTGAAATGGATTGTGTGCGTCATGACCTAGAAGTGCCTGTAAAGGATGGCATAACTGATGATGACTAGCTCAAATGAAGGCACTTGGAGCGAGCTGGCAGGTCTTCCATCCACCTGTGTATTTCAATTGCCCCTGGAAAATGTTCTCTCTGCTGCACTTTTCTCCCTTGTTCAATGGGCATCTTCAGGGTGACCCGGATCAGCGAGAAGGCACAAGAGAAGTGTAACATTTTCCATAGTATTCGAGGTGCAGGAAGACATCTCCCCGTCTCCCATCTCCTCATAGAGTCATTCCCTAGCCAGGCACTGCTACAGCTCAAAGAAGCATCTCTCTGTCAAAGGCCCCTGGAATTTCCTTTTTCCCAGTCAAATTGAACAGAAAGGTTGTTTCTTAAAAAAAAAAAAAAAAAAAAAAGAAGTAGTAATTCCTGCGTGCAATAAAAAGATACACTATCTGCTGAATGAAATATAAAGGCTTCACAGCAGCTGTCTCCTGAGTTTGCATTTACCACTGCTCCTGATTGGAAGGCTTGATAAAGATAATGGGATTTTTTACCTCCCGCCCCCTCTCCCTCCCTCTCTCTGGAAGGTGGAAGTGTAACAAATTGGATTGGAGTATGTCTATCCTTTGTGCCGGCTCGCGGAGGAGTGCACAGATCTGATGAGCGAGGGGACAGGGTGCTGCCAGCGAGGACAAAGCTAAGAGTTTTCACTTAGTGCTGCGAACATGGATGTCAGGGTCACCTTTTCCTCCTTTGCGCCCTCCCTGCCCTTTCCCTTGCTCACAGCCATTGCGTTTCCTTGCAGATCGGTGTGTGACCACCTCAGCTGGCACTCTTGGAGAAGGGGAGCATGCAGTGCTCCTGTGAGACTAGGAAGAGTTCGGGGACCACAACTTGGGGCCCTTTCTCTGTTATGGCTTAGATGCATGATGAAGTGATTTGCATTTGGTCAGGGCAAACAGGCTGCAAAATTGAAGCCAGATGCTCTGAACCTGCCCTGCAGGGTGTTTTCCCCCTTGTCTTAGAATCATAGAATCACAGAATCATTAAGGTTGGAAAAGACCTCTAAGATCATCGAGTCCAACCCTCAACCCAACACCACCATGCCCACTAAACCATGTCCCTAAGCGCCACATCTACACGTCTTTTAAATACCTCCAGGGATGGTGACTCCACCACTTCCCTGGGCAGCCTGTGCCAAGGCCTGACCACAAGCTCAGGAGTCGGTCTTGTGCCAAGTCAGACTGGACCTTCCTCTTCCTCGCATGGCCTCTTTCTGCAGGAAGGCCAAGGGGAAGGGCTTGTCTGTGCAGGGGCACAAAGGGCTTGAGGGGACATCCCATGATGTCCCCAGCTCCCCTGGAACAGAGGGAAAGCTGCTCTAAGGACTCTGTCCAGCCCTTGAATACAAATAAAGCACAGAATGAGGAAGGCTGTGCCTACCCTTCATATCAGAGCCAAGTGCAACGCTGAGAACCTGTGCATCCCTCCCGAAACACTACGTGAGTGCGTGTCCCTCCCCAAAGATGAGTCAGAAGAGAGGAGGACCATAGTAATATGCAGAGCCCTGCAGGAGAGATGTCAGAGACACCATCCCCAAGAGACCATGAGGAAGGCACATAAGAGACACACTCTGTGACAGTAGAAGTGGCTTTGGCACTCGGTGGGACACTTCATAAGAGCACCGTTTCCCAGCCCAGCCCAAAGTTCAGCATTTTGTGCTCTTCCCAAAAATGCCTGGGACCACTTACCTTCCAGGAATCCAGTCCAGCTAGGAATGAACAGAGAGCATCACCCTCGGACATCACAAGGATAATGTAGGTGAGGATCTAAGGAGCTGGAGTAAATGAAGGGCAGTTCAGGGTGAGTGCTTAGCCAACATAACCTTTGCTTGCTCTCTGAGTATCTCCAGCCAAAGTAACACCCAGCAATAAACACAGCAGCTGACCTCTTCCTGCTAATTTAAATGAATAATAAAGGCAAGGGCGGCTTTCCCAATACATTTTAATTATGTGATAAGAAAACTGCTGAAACCAAAAGAAATTTGCAACGGTCCTTGCATTTTTATATTAGGAGAAATAAGCAAGGGTGGCAGGTGATGTCTCCATATCCAAGAGTTCATTTTAATTAACTCCCGCAAATAAACAGACTTTCTGCTTTGGCTCTGGCTAAACTGTATGTGGTTGGGTCACTGTGACTGAGACATGACAACCAAAAAGATAGCTTTGGATGGTCCAAGTTGCCTGTGGTTAAGCCACAGCTTTCCCTGGTGTCACCAGGTGATACTACATTTCTTTCCTTTTGGCCATGTTTATGTGTTCCTTGCCTATAGGCAAGTCTGTGAGTCCTCTGTGGGGAGAGCTGTGACAATCCTCCACATGGAGCATCCCTCAAGATTTGAGCAAAAGGTGGCACCCTGGGAAGTGACGGGGTGCTCCAGTGCTGCAGAAGGAGAGAAGCATTCATCATTTCAGGGCGGAGGCTGGAGAACTGGATGTGGTCAGAAACTGGAGTCCTTCTGCCCACAGGCATGCTGCTGAAGGCTGGTAGAGATTGCATCCTCCACGGAGCAGGGTGTTGGTTCTCTCTCTGGCTCTTCTCCCCATTGTGCCTTTACTGTGTCTGAAGTTAAGGACTTCCTGCTCTCCATCACTTTGGGATTTGAGTAGCAAGAAGTGTTGTGTGAGAACTAATGGAGATGAACTGAGACCAGTACAGGGTCTGGTGTTGTGCTGAACAAGACACTGCTCTGCCCAGGGGAGCCCTCTCTGTGGCTAGCTCTTGGCAGTTAGACGTGTCTCAGGTATTGATAAAGGCTGTGTCTATGCTGCTAAAGGAAAGAGGACCAGGGATGAATTTCTATCCCTGACACAAGTGGCATTCATTTGCTCCTGTCCCGTGGTGATGGCTAACATACACAAGGGCAGGTTGGTCTTGGAAACAGCCACGTTGGAGCAAGAACAGAACCAGGGAGTAAGCTAAGAGTTAAGCACTGTGAATAATCAGGGTGCTACAGCACCAGGCCTTGCTCTGTTCACCTTTGCTAATGGATCAACAGGTCTCTGGTCATTGCTTTATTTATCTGTATGGAGCTCACCACTGCGTGCTGCTGTGCCCTAGCCTTGGACCTCTCATCTCTGTAGGCAACTGCTCTATGTTCTGATCTCTATATGGTGTCACTCTTTAAAGGGGTGGGTGTTCCCTGTGCAAAAGTTTTTTTGTGATTGCAATATCATTTTATCAAGGGTAAAGAAAGCAGTCTGGATAACCTAGGACTTGACTCTGAACTTTGCCATATGGCTTTGATTTTTGCATACTTTCCTGAACCATCTTCCTGAACTTTTAATGGTTCATCTGTCTTCTCTTTCACATTTGTGCATTCGTGTGCTGTACGTGGTTGGAGGCATCTGAGAGAGTGTAAAGGCAATGACTGACATGCTGCTACACGGATGCAGCCTGCACATGTGTGACTACGTGGGTTATGGGCACAGGCATTACCAGGGCTCTGACCCCTATCTCAGAGGCTCTGCACAGCGGGGTTCAATGTCCCTGTTCTCCTTGCAGAGTGGCGGCAAGCAAGCGGGGCAAGGATGATCCTTCAGGATGAAGACATCACAACCAAGATAGAGAATGACTGGAAGAGACTCAACACGCTGGCACACTATCAGGTAACTGTGTGAGAGGATGAGTAGAAAGTAGATCAGCTAAGAAAATAGAAAGGAGAAGGCCAAAGTGTTATTCTCTAAGGTGCAGAGGTAAACAATGGTTGAGTGGGCAATAACTGGGCAGAGCCTCTGTGTTGAGTACTTCCATCCTGTTCCACTGTCCTTATAGTA
Organism: Fulmarus glacialis; assembly: GCF_000690835.1. Classification (NCBI taxonomy): domain Eukaryota; kingdom Metazoa; phylum Chordata; class Aves; order Procellariiformes; family Procellariidae; genus Fulmarus; species Fulmarus glacialis. The sequence continues at coordinate 123,558 of NW_009225252.1, forward strand.
GTTACCCTGCACAACATGAAAGATGAAGCCAAGGGAAGAAAAAATCTCTGTCAAAGGAGACAGAGTGAGTGGTGAGTGAAGGATGTGAAGAGGAGATGTGGTCAGGAGGACAACACAAGTTAACATTTCCCATGTAGACAAACAGAAAACAAGCCCTTCCATCCCCCTTTTTCCAGTGCATCAAAGGCCTTATAATGCTAGCAGAGTTCAGAAGGATGGAAGGGAGAAAAATGGAAGGAAAGGAGGCTTAGTGTCTGGAAGAAGGAGGAGGAAAGCAGGATGACTGGAGACCATGGTGCAGTGGAGTTGTCACTGACCTAGGAACCCTTGTTTGCAATCCCTGTCCTGGTCTATGTGACCTGCCTTGGGATAGGGCTTCCCTTTATCTCTGCGTGACCTTGAGATCCATAAAAGAGGGCTAAAGATGTCCAAAAATATCTTACACAAGTGGCAGATCTAATGAAAAACAGTGTTTTGGTCAAAAGCTCCCCCCTCTCCTTCCTCCCCTTGCCAAAAAACAACAAAAAAAGCACCTCATTAAGTTTAATCTGACGCTGACAACTTTGTCATTTCCTCAATCACACCTCAGCAATCTATGTTTCATAACAAGATTATTTTTTTCATTTAAGAGCTGACCTGAGGAGGCAGCAAGCAATAATTTGAAAAGGAAACAAAACTTTTCACTTCAGATTGACTGAAGCATTGCTGGCTGACTCCAGAACACTTTTTTTCAGGGGGAGCGGGGATGTTTTCTATTTTATTTCACCAACAAACCAACCATAATTTTCTTTCCCTTCTGTGCTTTTTCCAGTTGTTTGCTTCAGGCAATGAGCTCCAAGCTGTATGGATAAGCAGGGGCAGAACAGGTCCTCAGCTGCCAGGGTGTTGAGCCGTACATCGTGTACCCTGGTTAACCTGAGGGCAGACACAGACCATGCTGGGACAGACGCTAATATTCCTGTTGCCTCAGTTTCCCCATCTGTAGTGTGGGGCTAAAACTACAAAGAGCTAGTAATTGCCTTCTATGATTGCTGAGGGGCTATTTAATTAGCCTCTGTAGTTCTTTGAAGATGAAAAACTCTATGCAAGCGCTAATTATTACTATTACACAGACAAGAGTTAGACGTTGTTAGCAGGGTTTTTTTCACCCATCTCCTTTTTATGATGTCTTATTTATCACAGATATTCCTGATATGGCTCCTCTGAGCTACTGGCTTGTTAACATTTCTGATACGGGACCCACGTGAATCGCCTAGCTGTAAAAATGGAAAGTCTGGCTCATTTCAGAAATCTCTGTTGTCTGTTGAAACACTATCTCATGACATCCTGGAGCACAGCCACTCCAAACCTGCTGCTTTCCCTTGTCTGAGACGCTCTGACACAGCAAAGACAAAGAAGTTGTGGTAGTCACTTCAGTCCGGCAGTGCATTTGTCACGTGGAAGGGGGAGATTGCACATGGAGAGGTTGACAGGATCAGTCAAAGTGGAAAATGCAGATACCCATTTCTGAGCTAGGTACTTAGATATCACCTGCAATCAAGGTGGAAGGAATAGAAAATTTCACATCAGTTTTATCATCCTTATGGGACATCCCATCCTTGGTGTTTGAAATAGCTCAGATGATTTTATTCTTCTTATGTTCTTGTTTGCATAAAAGCTTCCTTGGGAAGAACCTACTGTCAGCTTTACTGAGGTTAATGCAAAGACTCACATTGTCATCACTGGGCTTTGAGTCAGGACCTGAATGGAGTAGAGTGTCTTTGCCACCAGTTGTCCTATTGCCCAAGTGCAGGCTTCTAGCAGTGTAACAGGAGATTTTGTCCCTTTTTTGTTAATAGACCCACTGAAGAAAGCATTTGAAGCTTTGGGCCAAAACTACTGTTCTGCTTAGAGTGACTCTGGTTTACAGCTCAGTTTCTGCTGCTTGAATTTCTGCTGTCCTTGGCATGCTCCTCAGCCAGTTTTCAGAAGCTTATTGACAAAAGTCCCTTTTTCCCTACAGGTGCCAGATGGATCTGTGGTAGCTTTAGTCTCCAAGCAAGTCACTGCCTACAATGCAGTCAACAACTCCACGGTCTCCCGGACCTCAGCCAGCAAGTACGGTAAGGGCCCGTGTGCTGATACAGATGGAGAGAGCGCTGGAGGAGAGATCCCAAACGTCATGGTGGTTTCAAGACACTGAGCACCAGCAGAGAGAATGATAGGCAGATGACTAGTTGGTATGATTGCTTGAGGAATAGCAGGAGGAGAGGATTTAGCCATCTAAAACTTAGAGATCTGGTCCAAGCTGCTGATCCAAGTGGTTGGATTGCTCTTAGGAAGTACTTCTCTTCCCTTATTAACAAAAGGAGGAGCCTATATAATTAGCTGCCTACATTTTAGATCACTGAATCTCACTCTTAGAGTTCGCACAGGGAGAGGCAAAGGAGAAGCACGGCACATTGTATGGGGTTAGTCGTTCTGGTGGGCAAAGTCCTTGGAGCATGGTCTGTTGTGAAGACGAATCTATGGCACAGATTGGAGGCCTCTGGGACTACAAGCAACCACAATCTATGTAGGACATAGCCTGTCTACAGTTGTATCTCAGCGTGGGTGTTGTGTGTCCCACCCAGCTAACCCAAGGGAATTTGCACCTGGAATAATAATAAAAATGGCTTACTGAGGTCTTATAACAACATATCTCAAGGCAGCGGATTGTTGTTCCCACTTTACCCATGAGACAACTGAGAATGGACAGCTGTGAAATAGAGACCAGGTGGAAATTCTTCTGCAGAGGCAAACAGAGATGTCCTGCGTCTCACTCACACCATCACACACCTTTCTCCCCTACACTAGAATTGCAGCCCAGGACATGTCTCACTGTGGTGATGCCGGAGGGCAAGGCAAAACATCTCTAATGTGCAACCAGAGTGATGCAAAACCAGCCTCCAACCTGGATGCAGCTGTCATATCAGCTTATTATTATTTTTTAATTTCTGAAAATGTCTCTGATCCTTCTTACTCCCTTTAGCTTGAGGGAAAGTACAGTTACTCAGTGTCCAGAAGAGCCCCCTCCCTCTTCCTCCAAGGACATAAGCAATCCACCAGACCTTATTAATATTCATCCTCTTTGCCATGTTGTTGCAATTACTGAAAGACACAGTGACCTTTTAAAAGGAAGACTTGAGGGGGGTTAATTTCTGTTGGATTTCTTTAATTCTTTTGACATTTGATTTTTCAGGAGGAGGGAGTGGGGAAGAATGCAGGGGGAAGAGAAGATGTGGTGGGTCAGAAGTGATTGTTAATTGCAATTAAGAAAACAGCATCCAGAGAGAAAAAGGATATTCCATCTGATAATTAATACGTAGAGATTGGTAATGCATTAATGAGGCTGATTCAGATCTTGCTACAGAAAGGTGCAATACTCTTCTGTTAATTATGTTTGGAAAAGACTCCATCTGCAGCATTGCTGGAAGGTCAGGGAGAGGGGAATGCCTCATGCCATCACTCAGAGGCAAAGGGAGGTAAAATTTGGAGGCTAAAGGTGTCCTTGGAGAGGAAATCTGTGCAGGCCCACCTGGGGTTCTGGTTTACTTTCTGTCAAAACAAGATTTTGGAGCAGGGAGTGAAGAGTTATTGGATTGCTTTGATGCCAAAGGAGGGGGGGAGGCAGCTCCTCCTAAGTCTGGGCATGGGGAGCTAAGCAAGAGGTCATGTTAGCTACATCAATATTACTACACAAAAAGACCATGGGCCTGCTCTCTGGCCATAATGTCAAGCAGCATGGCATAGTTTGGCTAACATCCATACAGGCAAAACAAGTTGTACTTGTCCATACTGGTTACGATGAGTAGCTGGTACTATCCCCTGAACCAGTCCTGGGCAGTGTCCAACACTGACAGTGCCAGTGGTTCCAGGCCAAAGCTTTGCCAGGGAACATAAGAGGTAAAGAGCGTGGGCAACTGACGTCAGTGTTTGAGCCTCGTTTAATTTCATAGTGTAGACATTGACATCATGTCTGGCTTGACATCATCCCTTGCCTTTGCTGAGCAAATCACTCAGTCATAAGATAACGGTTTGATAATAAGGCCTGGTCCACAGCTGCTTGGGGGGCTTCTCTGTCTCACATTGTAATTTCACCAGGAGATATGTCCTTGCTGCCTATTGTTGCAAATTGATTGATGGAAATTTATTTAATACTAATATGGAAATGTGAGAGCAGAGACATCACAGTATTGCTACAGCCTTCCCACTTTGGAGACCCAAACTAACGTCACCCCAGGGTGGACTCACCAGCTGTGATTGTCTCAGCCCCACACCAGAATCTGTATGAGCATCCACTCCATATACTGAATGGGAGAGGTACCTGCTACTGAACCCAGACAAAGAGGCCTTCGTGTCTGTCTGATGAAAAACTTCTATTAGGTGGCATGTCATTAGCATATTTCCTTGGTGAAACCCATTACTTGCAATACGAGTGCTACTAGGGCTGAGACACATGCATCTCTCTTTGCAGAAAATATGATCCGTTACACAGGCAGCCCGGATAGCCTCCGTTCCCGCACCCCCATGATCACCCCTGACCTTGAGAGTGGAGTCAAGATGTGGCACTTGGTGAAGAACCATGAGCATGGTGACCAAAAAGAGGGTGACCGGGGCAGCAAGATGGTTTCTGAGATCTACCTGACGAGACTACTTGCCACCAAGGTACATGGTGGGGGTGGGGAAGAGGGTAAGAAATGGGTTTTTAAAGGCTGCAGTGGAACTTCTTTCCTACAAGAAATGAGAGACTGCTCAAACGTTGCCAAAGGGGCATAAAAAGAGAAAGAAAACAGAGTAAGAGGAGTTCTCCAAGCATGGAGGGAAGGAGCTTGAATTTAGAAAGCAGAGTCAGAAAAGGGACACTGGTGACCAATGAGGAGTAAAGAACAGGGCCATAAGGCTGGTGGAGAAAGTCAGCACGGGGTTGGGTGTGTGTTGGGGTTGTTGATTATACTGGCTTGTAGCTTGTACCAAAATTGAGCAAATGAAGAGCCAGGGAGTAAATGCACCCAGATCAGGTTCCAAGGATGTGTCACACCTCACAGTCTGAAATGGGCTCCTCTGCTACAGAACCCTGAGTTTTGTGGTACAAGTCCTTCTTCTCCACCTTTCCCCTGGGCCCATAAAGACTCTCGTGCTGATGACTTGGCAGGAGGTTATGTTGGCCATGATGTGGCTAATAGGTGGCCAGCTCCAAGGAGAGCAAGCAGAGTTAGATGCCCATCCCCATTGAGACATGGAAAGCTCAGGGTCTCCAAAGAAAAAATACAGATTAGGTCAGGTGGGGGCAGAGCAGGGACATCCTGAACTGAATCTTCAGACACATCTCACACATCACCGCTGGCCCATGGCAGGTCTCTGCAGAGAGGGCAGAGAAGACTTGCTGTGAAGACTTGCTCCCAGGGGTGGTGCAGACCCAAGTCCTCCTTTATTTTGTGATCTGGCTGTCTGTGCTTTCCCAAAACAACATTTCTTGGGTGTTGGGAAATTGGTAAGATCCCATCTGCTTAATCCATATTCCCCAAAATGCTGAAAACCTGCCTCCTACGTGAGTGTCTGCCAGAGCCTGCGTAACTTCTTTAGTGGGGCAGTATGGGGGGTTAGCATAACTGGGGATGCAGCACCATGGGGAGGACACTTGCACAAGTGGAGATCACTCAAGCTGAGTGATCTAAAACTTCCTGCAGTGGACTTTGGCTCCACGACAGCAACAGAAAGTGGCTTAATTGCCACTGTCTGCACAGAAAGAACTCACTGTCACTCACCACCATGCTGTCCCTTCCCTGCGAAGGGCATGGCCGGTTCTTGCTGCAGCTGACTTGCTCTGGGGTTGACAGAAGCTCTCAGACCTTTCACCTTCTTTCACCTCTAACCTATCTTCCACCTAACTCACTTGTAAAGACTCCACAAGAGCGCAGGCAAAAGCAGTTGTTTAAGTTTACATTTATTTGCTCTTCCACCCTGTGGATGGTGGTCTCCTTGGAGAAGCCTGCGTTAATGAAGAAGCTGCAAGGATCTTCTTTTGCACCCCAGCAGGGACCAGGGCAGGTGGGGAGGAAGGCAGTATAATCAGAAAAGTGTTCCCTGTGCAGTTCTGCTGTCCTCTTGCAGCGCAGAGCATCTCTGTGCCCGAATCTCTCTAACATGAGAGTTTTCTCAATGCATCCCAGAAGTGGAAACTGCAGGGTAGCTGTGGCTCAGGTGCGGCTGTTCACGGTGTTATCTCACCCTGTTCTGAGCAGGATTAAACCAAGCCGTGATCAAACAGCCCAATCTTCCTCCCTTCTCTGAAGTTTTGGCTATTATCATTTCTTGGCAGGGTGTTAATAGGTACAAACACAATTTCATGTGTTCATGCAAACGCCGTCTGGGTTTGCCCATCAGACAGGTCTCCATCACGTCCTACAGTTTTACCTGCACATTTGTTCCTGAACTCATTTTGCCTCTGGTGTCTGACTCTCCCCGCATCCTCACTCAGGCTGTCTACGTTGCAGTGGGATTTGGAGATAAAGTGGCTTTGTCTTTAGCCCTTGGTACATGCCCAGCTCCCTGGCATCAAGATGCTTTTATGGATCACACAACATAAAAAGAAAATGATGGTCCCCAGGGCCCAGGCCCCAGCTGGTGTAAACCAGCAAGCATTGGACCAGTGCTGATTTACGCTGTCTGGGGATACATCCCCTACCCCACCACTGAATGGCTTTTGCTTTCTGTTCCGGATCACAAACTCAACACTTGTGGTTTTGGGGTTTTTTTTGTGGAGATGACAGGAAAACAGCTGTGAAACTTGCACAGCCGCAGAGAGAGTAGAAAGGCTGGGGGTTTATTGTTTCCCCTCTCAGGCTGGGCTGAGCGATTTTCCTTCCTCATCATGACCATTTGAGGGGGGGAAAGAGGAGAGAGAGCAATTGTTGGTAATACAATCCCAGGGAATACTTAGTTAAACTGACAATGATTTTTATTCTGGTAAATCCCTGACCCCGGAGACCTAGAGTCTCTTGCCTAAAAGCCTCAGAGGTTTTCTTTGTGTTTGTGTGGGTGAGCGTGCAGAGAACTAATTCCCTCCAGAGACTGAACCTGAGGGCAGCTCTTCCATGTCAGACCAACAAGATTTCCCCTCGGGGGCCCGTTCTGAGTCAGACATGTGCTGCAGGGCTTTAGTCACCCTGTAGGAGTTCACGCAAGCAAAAGGTACCTCTGTTTGTCTCCCGAAGAATAAAGCAAGTGGTGAATCAGCAAGTGACACCAGCTTCCTAATTAAGTATTTGTTAGCGCTATGTAAACTTGAGCCACTCTGGTGGAACCTGGTGCTTCATTTCTAGTAAGGAGAATTTCTTTCCTGGGTCTGCAGAGAAAGGGGAGGGTTTTCTTTTTCAGAAGAGGCAATCTTGCATATCAGGAAACGTTTGTTGGAGATTTGATTGCTTTTTGGTTGTTTTAGCAGCCGTTTGGTTTGTTCACATATAAATGCCTATGCAGCTCTGGTGGCAAAGCAGAGGTTCAAACGTGGGCTAGAGCTCCCCATTCAGCAGGGAAAGCGTGCCTTGCCTGGTTCCCCCCCAAACCCAGCCTGCAGCTCATCTGGTTATCACAGCTCCTCAACTGCCCTGTTCTCCAGGCCTGGTCACCCTCTGATATTCCAGCTCTTCACTTTCTTGCTAAAGGTCAACTGTCCTCACTGGCTTGCCAGGATGGTTCTCCAAGCACAGGATCTGGGATTCTTCTCCCAGAGGAGCATAAGGAGACCTCTGCAGTCTCTGCAGTAGACATTACTGAGGTCTGCAGAGCAGTACCTGACACATCCATGCATCGCTTCTAGGGTTTGCCTCAGACCCATGCCAATAGGTAGTCAAAAATGAGGAGGCCTCTTGGGGATTAAGATGAAGTTTATGTTACTTATTATACTACTCACATATATAAACCAGCCATCTCTCTGCAGGCACTCTTGTCCCATTTATCTCAATGACACCTTCTGCTCTGCTCTACATCTGACTTCTATTCCCAGCTTAAGAATTGGCCCTGGATGAAAGCCAGTGTAGAAGATGGCTAGTTTTTGTCTCATACATGCACTAAAGCAGTTAAGGATAGGACTCAGAGGAGAGAAATTTCAGTGGGAACATATCCGGCCCTCTCCATCGCCATATGCCTGAGATGGGGCAAGGTATCCCACCACAGCTCAGCCACTCTCCCTGGCAGGGAGTTCTAGTAGCAGAGAGGACAAGTAGCATCTTGACCTACTCCGTCTGGCTGCTAACCAGATGTAGCGGATATTGTGAAGAGGCACATGCCTGCTTAAAGACATCTGTATTGAAATTTCCAACTCATACCAAATTTAACAGATATTAAATGGCTCCCACTTTTCAATCACACTTTCCGGGCCTGATTTGCAGACATACTCTGTTTTCAGTGGGGTACCAAAATTCAGTATCCTCTTCCCATTTGGTATCTCACTTTCTTCTCTCCTTCCTTCTCCCAACAGGGCACCCTCCAGAAATTTGTAGACGACCTCTTTGAGACCATCTTCAGCACTGCTCACCGTGGCAGTGCGCTTCCCCTGGCTATCAAATACATGTTCGACTTCCTGGATGAGCAGGCTGACAAGCACAATATCCATGACCCCCACGTGCGGCACACCTGGAAGAGCAATTGGTGAGTGAGACACCCCAGTACAGCCCAGCACCAGGTCTTGGGCTGGAAGAAGAGGAGAGGGACATGTGGTTTGGGATCTGGCTGCTGGGGAAGCTGAGGAGCCTGGCGTGGGGTTCAGAGCACCAGGCTCAGCCTTCCCAAGACTATGGGGAAGCCAAAAGATCCCAGAATCCAAAGGATGTTCTCAAGGATGGAGCGCTTTGGCTAAACAGGTCCCAGTTGCCCTGTATTACATGGGGATGGTAGTATTTCTGAGGGACTTCATGAGGATATAGGAGGAAAAATGGTGAAGTATTTAACTGCTGCAGTGTTCAGGCCCATAGGAATGTCTAGGGAGGTCTGGGAGAGGATTCAGCACCACTGTCTTCATCTAGACTGGGTGTTTAAAATCCCGCTATAGCCAGAGGGGGGCTAGAGCTTCATTTGTTTGCCCGCACATAGGCATGTAGTGCCATCTGAGATATTTTAAGGTATCCCAGACATCCACAGGGAATGTGCAGCATCCACAGGAGTCTTGTACCCTCCTGGACTGGCAACTGGAGGCCAGGAGAGCATCTCAAATGGTACTAAGCACTTAAAGGGTCTGGAGCTGGATGTGAGTCTCCTTCGGAGCGAATGACAAAGTCTGACACCAGCCCCCTGCTCTAGCTGCTGGGCAGCAGCCCCTCTTCGTACATGTAATGGGACAGCGGGAAAAAAACAGGATCGGTGGAAAGAAAAGATCTCGGTGGCTCATCTCCTCTGAGTCTCCCTGTTGGAAAGAGTCCCCTGGGGAATCTCTCCCTCCCCTTCTCCTGTGCAAATACAGGGACTATAAAAGGAACAGCAGAGGAGAGCCATGGGGCTCCCAGCTCATGCATTTTTTCCTTTTACCAGCCGTGCTGATGGCAGATCGTCACAGCGCAGTGACATAAAAAAAGAAACCCCATGCACCAAAGAGGTTTTCGACTAATGAAACATTAGCATATTATTAACATTATCTGCGGCACTAATCTAAGGCTGATTGCAGCCACTCAGACTAAATGAGCAGGAGGTTTATTTAAGGGGGGAGGGGGGAAGGCAGAGTGTGTGTGTATGTGGGAAAAGGGGCAGTATGAAGAAATCTGTTCAATCAGATTAAATTAACTCAAAGTCACATCACGGGCTTCATTATTCCCAGCTAGGGACATCGTCCCCCCCAGCCCCTCCCCGCACCCGTACACACACTCAGGCACAGATACATGCACTCTCTGCTCGTCCTCACCGCGGCTGTGTTTGCCATCCAAACACCTGCAGAAGAAGTTCTGCACTGTTCGCTCATCCACCCCATCCCCCAAAAGATGAATCCCCCATTCCCAGCCTAAAATGTTTCCCTCCCGCATCTCCCATCAGCTCTCATTGCCAGCATCTCCTGCTTCTTCTGAACTTCTGCCCCGTCCCCTACGGAGGCTGCTTGGCTGATAGGATTACCTCTGTGAGGTTTTCCTTACATTTGCTCTGTGATTTTGATGACTCAGGAGAACACAGTAGTTTAGGGAAACGTGGTGTCATCTCTCTGTCAGGACATGTTAAATTGCCTGCTGTTACCCAAAATACATCAAACTTGGAGATGAATTTGTTATGGTGCTGGGTACACATGGGGGTAGCAAGCAAATGGAACGAACTGAGGAACTGGGGATTTTAGCCTCAACATCAGATGAATTTGTTAAGCTGAAGAATAACCTCCTCTTGGGAAGGTGCAGACACTGAAGATAGACTTAGCAGTCTACCTGACAGAGAGACAAGATTTTGACTCTGTGATCAGTGACACATCTCAGCTCCTAGGCCGCGATCATATGAATGCATTTGCCCTGACACAAAAAGGCTTGAAGCAAAGGCTGGAGGTAGATACCTCAGGGCATCTCACACAAATGAACTGTTCCTTTGAGAAAAAAGGGGGATAAAAGGGCTTTGGATTGCAAATGGAGTAACATTTCCTTGGTTAGGGCAGATACATTCTCATTTCAAAGGTTACAACACTTCTTCCCTACTCCCCTTTTTTTTTCCTTGAGGCAACAGGATTTTCCCTGTCACGTAAGGACTGCTTCACGCCCAGTATGCTGGGATCATACGCGGTCTTGGTCTTGAGCTGTGGACTGTGACAGTACACGGTGTCCACAGCACACAGTGAGTGCCATTAGCACTCTCAGTCTCAGCCTGAGAGCTCTACCTACCTCTTTTCCCATAAGGTTGCTATGAAGGTAGAAGCCAAGTCCCCTAATGACAAGTGTTTACCACAAGTTTTGCAGATGTGATGCCTATCCTCATCTGATGAAGCAGCCAACAGGTGAAACTTTGCATTGCACCCTAACGTAGAGAAGATAGGAGTCATTTTCATTGCCTCAATTATACGCTCATTAATTTATGTGCATCTTCGATAAGATGGCATTGACTTTAAGACTGACAAAATCTGGCTTGTAAGGATAACAGGGACAAAAGCCACTGCTGAGGTGACTCCACTGCTGTCCCTAGAGTCCTGTAGGGGACGAACTTATTGTATATCAAGGCTTATCCCAGAATCCTTATCTCCACACCGTGATCTTTGATTGCCATCACCAGTCAGCATTGTAACCTCGCACAACAAAGCCTGTGAACCGTGCACTGACTGACTCACTTCTTCCACCCCCTCCCACCTCTCTCGCAGCCTGCCGTTACGGTTCTGGGTTAACATGATCAAGAACCCGCAGTTCGTCTTTGACATCCACAAGAACAGCATCACAGATGCCTGCCTCTCCGTAGTGGCTCAGACTTTCATGGACTCCTGTTCGACCTCAGAGCACCGTCTGGGCAAAGACTCACCCTCCAACAAGCTTCTCTACGCCAAGGACATCCCCAGCTACAAGAACTGGGTGGAAAGGTGAGTTTTAGCTCTAGAAATAGGAATGACATAAAGAAGTGGTACAATGAGGCCCTGCTTCACGGATGGAGGTGGGAGGCATCATCAGTATTGCCTGCTATACTGAGGCAATATTTATACCAAAAGTAGCTGGTAGCTGCCCCTGACCTTCTTTTCTTTGGTTATTGCCTAAGTAGAAAGCTCCGTGTTAGCCTTTTACTCCCACGTGCCTTGCAGCAGAGATGGATATTTAATTAGAGGTGTGAACTGAAGGTGTTTGCCATCATTGTTTCTCTTGAGGAGAAACTGTTGAGAAGCCCGAGAGGGAGGAAGGAAGGGGAGGTGATGTGTTTGAGACCTGTGAAGTACGTGGGCTTCTAAATCTTTCCACACAGACCAGAAGTGGTTTGCTGTTCTCAGCATTGTTGTGACAGTCCCCACACCTCCTAGATCCCAAGGGTCATACAATTACCTCCCCTTATTCCGAGTCCAGTAGCTTTCCTTGGAGGCTCTTCTGTGCTTTGAATGAGATGCCGTAAGATTGACAGGCTGGTGACTGAAGCACTGCAGGTATTTTCTGAAAGGTCAGAGATCTTTCCAAGCATTTTATCCACACCTGCAAGACCTGTAGCTGTACTGGTCAATCTACTGCACTGAAGGTCAGTGTCTGGCAAAGCTACTCTACAGGGAATACAACCAAGACAACTATTCCTCCAGTTTCTCTAAGATTTTCCGCAGGACAAGCAAATAGCACATCTTGCACTCCATTCAGCAAACAAGCCTTGCAGAAGTTGATCTGTGCTTTGTTTTCCAATATGCTACGCTTGTCTGGAGTTATTGACAGATCTGGGAACTGCACAGATGGAGAATGATTACTACTCTGTAAACACAAGGATGGGTTTATCTTACAGATCATTCCTGTTCAATGCCATCCAGTTTTAAGCAATGACTTGTCTGGATGACTTCATAGGCACTGTCTAAAATTGATACCATGCCACGCAGGTTATATGAGACCTCTGCTACTGTAGGCACACTGTGCTGTAAACCACTGTCTTGCCTTTGGTAGGGATGGTTTTCTCTCATTTTGTGAAAGGAGATCAAAGAGCTCTGTCCCCTAGTTGGCATGAGGTGACGTTTTTTACAATAATGCTCCCGTTGGTCTCTGATTTGTCTGGACAATTATTTTTAGATGTGGTTAAACACTTCTGCAAATGTCGTTTCTAGGCAACCTGTAAGGCTCTTACGAGCTACCTTGCTTAATTATGACCTACTTCTGGTACTGTGTCCAAGTTTCTTAGTATGTATTGAGGTTGATTGCTGGATTGACCTGAATAGGGGGAAAGAGGTGTTTGAGATTCATTTAGAAATCAAGTTTGCACCAACAGTGACCCAAAGGTGTCATACTCCAGCGACACTTTAGCAACCTTGTGTGTAGTGGGTGGTGGGTTTCTGTGGACAAATACTTTGTTTTACTTATGACCCTGGTGGATTTTTTGTTTTTGGAGATGGTACATTTGAGAAATAAACTGAGGTGGAGAACTGGGTATGCAACACCTCTTTTTCTGGATAAACAGAAGCCTGCAGTTTCCTTTTTTTTTTTCCAGTATTGATTTCACTTTACAACTTTTTGGAGCTAAACCCTGTTGCCCAGTGATCTTCAGCAGTAGGTGTTTCATTTTCCTAGAAGTTTTCCCAAACAACTGGGTTTGCAAACGAGGTACATAACACCTCCTGCTGCTAGTAAACAGCACTAGATTTCTCTGCCAGCATGTGCTGGGTTGTTACCGGCACTGATGTCTGACAACTTGAACTGAAGGCCAAGAGGAGGCTGCGGGTCTTGGAATATGGTTAGAGCTTCTGCCCTGCTTATATTTTTGTGTGTCAATTCCATTGACTCAAGGCAGTGGCACCTGGATGCTGTGGTAGATCAAAGAAAAAACATATCAAGGATGAATAGAATATAATTTCAATTCTACCCTGAGTTAATGAATTCCTTTTCTCCATTCTGCAACTGTACTTTGAGGGAGTTATTCCAAATCCAATGGCTTCCAGTACTGGTTGGAGCTATTTCTGTAGTCAGTATCAGCTGGAGACGGCGTCCTTCAAGACCACTAGACTTCTTCAAAGAGCGAATCATAAGATAAAAAGATTTTCAGTCAGGGAGTTTAAGAAGCGGTTGAGTAAATCACAGGAACCTGAAATCAAATGAACTTCTTTGATGAAGAAGAATCTATAAGAGGGCAATTAGGCAGTGGTAGATTGTAACCATACTTGAAGGCACTCTGAAGTAAAGACAGGCTCCTGTCTTTTAACGGGTCTGTTGAAATGGTAGCTGGGTTATTCCAATCCTTCCCTTTGCAACTCCTGGTTTCTCAGTGTGGAGTGTGCCTTTAGGACTCACAAAACTCAAAGCAGGGAATGACCTTGGCACAAGAAGCAGGCATGGGTGAAAGTACATACCTCCAATCCTTCAAAGACTAGTTTTCTACCTCTTTAGAGTGTGAATGTACATTGGGAAGGGAATAGCTACAGATTCAGGCCTGATCGATAATCTACCTCTGCATGGTAGTCAACTGGGAGTTTGATTTCAGCAGTCCTTTTTTAACGCTGTTGGAAGCAGAGGTGGACTCTGCCTCCTGAAACAAACCCACTGAGAAATCCTGACTTTTGGGAAAACCAGGTTCAGCATTCAAATTACACACCCAGGGCTCTTTCACTGTGAAAACGCATGGCTAAAAGGTATCTAGGTGCAGCCACATCTTGGGTTTCCTGTGGCAGAAGATGAGGCCTGACTGAGGCAGGAGAATTAACCCAGGAAATGGGGACAGACTCTTTGGCTTTTGTTGAAGCCATAAAGAGTCAGTCTGCAGTTCTAAACCAAGGTGGAGGCTTTTCAATTATCATTATCTAAGCCTACTGAAAAAAAGAGGAAAAGAATGGCAACGGTAGACCAGATTCTCATCTGACTTCTGTTGGTAAAACTCCATAGGCTTTGCTGAATTTACATTAGAGCAGCTTCAGATCTGCATCTTTTCAAGTTTACTTCAAATGTCCCCTTTGAGCCTAAAAATCTGGAGAACTTGGGAGCATTTGATGCAATCCCCAAGCAATACAAAGGGGAGCCTGTTCTAATTGGGACTGTCTCATTAGCATTCAACACCACGCTGAAAAGATGACAAAGGGCTGTGGCTGACCTTTCATTTCTCTCCATGCTGCCAAGCTTATGATAACACTTGTTTGAACTTCATTAACACCGTTTAATTGCCTGCATCACAATCAATACGATGTTTCCCTACCGAAGCCTGGCATGGAGGCAGGGATGTGGGAAACTGAAAAGGGGCAGAGCACAAAAAGCAGAAGCCAAAGAGTTTTTCCATTGCACACTTGTGCCCGAAATACCTGCAGTGCTGCAAGGAGAGGAACTGGTGCTTTTTTCTGATCCCTGCAGGGATTTGGTCTCCTTTTGGATGCTTATTGTGCATTAAAAATAGCCCCTCAAAGAAAAGCTGAAAGTCAATGGAGACATTGCAAATATTCTTAACACCTTGAGAATCTTCCAATGAAGACCATTGAAAATAGGCTTGCCAAATTCGGGACTAAAAGAGGTTTAAAGTGACCTGATCTGTGGGATTCAGAATTACAACATCTGCAGTTTGTTATGTTACAAACATTACCTGACCTAGCTGTTGGTACCCAGGTCCTGGATCTGTGATCTCATCTATTTCCTTTTTCTGAAGCAACTATGGTTTGCATGGCATAAACCTTTAGATGTCAAGGTCTTAAGCTTAATAGAAAATGCTGTGGGAGTATGTTTGGAGTATGCAGAATGGATAGTCTGTCCCCATTCGGGATCTAACCTACACCACTTGTCAGCCTCTGGTTCCAGGACGCTGTAGTCAATAGATGGTCTCCTCCAGTGCTTGTGATGTCTATTGGCCGCTTTGCAGCTAACTTTAGAAAGAAAGACAAATTGGACTAGCTTAGTACGATAAAGATTATAAGCTACATGCACCCTAACATTGTAAGTTATTGAGGTTTTAAACAGAAACATTGGGGTGACCCTAAGGGCTTTAAAAGAAAGCATCAAATGACAGGTGTAAGCCGTGGCTCTTCTTTAAAAAATGCAGTCTTTCATATCTCCTTTCCCTGCCGGAAAAAAGGCTCAAGATACAGCATACCAAGGGTTAAGGTAGGGGGTGTTGTCAGTAGAGATAATAAAAACTGCTGGAAGGTGCCTCAGGAGGTCAACCCAACCAGCTCCTGCCTCAGGGCAGGATCAGCTCTGTCTAAAGCCTTCCTGACAGATGTTGTCTATCCCTTTCTTAAAGGCCTCCAATGCAGAGCCTCTGCTCTCCTCAGGCAACCCGTCCCTGCGCTTCCCTGTCTTTCCCATCAGAGTGTTTTCCCTGATGGCCAGCCAAAATCCCCTTGGCTGTAATTAAAGCCCATGCCATCTCATCGCATCCCCAGGGACACAGGGTACAGCTCATTCCCTGCCTCTCTGCTGCAGCTTTTGGTGTATCTGAAGACTGTTCACTTGTCTTTCTTCACCTTTAGTCTCCAAAAAGCTCCTGATATTTTCTCATCACAGTAACACGCTGCTCTTACATAGTGCAGTTTTCAGCAGGCAAGATGAAAATGTGTCTGTACACCAAGGGTACAACCTCAGACCCACACATCCTCTGGGCTGAGACCATGCTGGATGGAATCTTTTCCCAGAGAAACTACCTGTTCACCAATTCACTCTTCAGCCATTGACTCAGCGCTGCCTGCTCATTCTCCACCATTTATTCTGAGATGAAAAGCAGCAGGAGCCATACACATATCATAGAATCATGGAATAGTTTGGGTTGGAAGGGACTTTTAAAGGTCATCTAGTCCAACCCCCCTGTCATGGGCAGGGACATCTTCAACTAGATCAGGTTGCTCAGAGCCCCGTCCAACCCGACTTGAATGTTCCCAGGGATGGGGCATCTACCACCTCTCTGGGCAACCTGTGCCAGGGTTTCACCACCCTCAGCGTAAAAAATTTCTTCCTTCTATCTAGTCTGAATCTCCCCTCTTTTAGTTTCAAACCATTCCCCTTGTCCTGTCGCAACAGGCCCTGCTAAAAAGTCTGTCCCCATCTTTCTTATAAGCCCCTTTAAGTACTGAAAGGCTGCGATAAGGTCTCCCCGAAGCCTTCTCTTCTCCAGGCTGAACAACCCCAACTCTCTCAGCCTTTCTTCATAGCAGAGGTGTTCCACCCCCCTGATCATTTTTGTGGCCTCCTCTGGACCTGCTCCAACAGGTCCATGCAAAACAAAATCATTGCCCTAGCCAAGGGATGCATACACAGACAGAATCGTTCCCTCAAGCTCTTCAAGGCAAATGTCTGGAAGAGCTGACAGATCTTCAGCTAACTTTGGGGCCGGTACCTTTTGCTTAGCTGTCATGCTTTACTGCCAAAATCCAATCAGTGTCCAACAGCCTGGCCTTGAACCTCTCTCCAAAATAGGATCAGTCTGGGCTAACAGAGTCTTGCGGCTGCCTGTAGCTGAATCAGCACAAACGCAAACTTTGCAACTCAGATACCTCCCAGGAAGCTAAAACTGCCGTGCCGTGTCAAAGAGGAACTGACAGCATCTTCTTGCGTTGCTTCACTTCATCGCATAAAAAAGCTGTCCGCTAGGTTGTTCCCAAGCTTTCCTTCAACCCTCCTCTGCTCTAACAGTCCCCCATATCCCTTTCATACATCTCTTCCTCCTTCAATGGTCTGGATACAGCCGGCTATTGCATAACCCTAATTATGTTATTGCTGTAATTGCATCTGCCGTCTGCAGCACATGGATTCGTTACAAGCTTTTCATATGCTAAAATGATTATTAATGAGTGCAGTCCCAACCCAGCGACAGCACAACAACAGCCATGACAAAAAGATCTTTTGGAAGGCAATTAGCTCCATGCTAAGCTGCCTAAACCGCGGCAGTGCTGGAAAATTTCAGGAAGCACTGGCAACACGGCTTTTCTCTTCTCTTTTGATGAGTTAATGAGTTACTGAGTGGCGGCAGGCACAGTCATTCTTGTGGAACAGCTCCACTAAGGAGCCTTTCCTGGTTGGTACCAAAGGCAAGAGCATTTACTCCTGGCTAAACAGAGGGCAAGATGTATTCCCAGGTCACTGTTGTATTGCTTTCCTTAGGAAAACAAAACAAAACAAAACAAAACAAACACAACTCA
>NW_009225252.1:141310-153544 GCF_000690835.1 Fulmarus glacialis
ATTATTTTTTGAGAATAAGAGGAAGCACTACTATATCCTGGTGCATCCAAAACCCTTCCCCATACAATAGTGGCGGTGGATGGTTTCATGGGCTCTCCTGTTCCAGCCAGGCTGGGGTGAGCTGCTGTGCTAATGATGCCTATGAAGTCACATCCTATGGTCTAGTAGTCCTCATATCCTCCATTTGAGTTGCCGATGTGCCTGAATGAGGGATTTACACAAATTTCTTGAGGGCTTCTGATGGCTAATGAGCATGTTTCCTGCCACATCAGAGAATGAGCAGCCTTGAGGTAAGAACTCAGTCTCCTCCTGTGATTTAGGGGAAACTCAAGCACATAAGAAAGGATCTTTTGAAGTGCATCTAAGGATCTCCTGGAAACAGCTGGAAAAGGATCCACTGGAGATAATCAAAACTGGAGTACAGAAGAAGGAGCAAATCTGCAGCACCAGGCCAGCGAGTGGTGCACATCTGAATAAGTAGTCATGATCTTCTACTTTGGACTCTCAGTCTTGAACCTTTGGATGCAGGCTAAGCTAGATTTGCTGCTTTGCTACCTTTCTGTCTCATTCAGAGGGAATCTGGCTTAGTCTTACATTCCCAACCTCCTGCTGGCTAATGCAGCGTCTGGGGTTATGGAAGTGTCAGTCAATGATCTGCCCATGTCTCAGGTGAGATCTGGTGACCCTCAGCGTTGGGGTGCTCACAGGAGCAGGGTGACAAAAGAGCATCTCGCTCCCCCTGCATTGCCTCACAGTTCAGCTAGGGTGTGAGTGAGAGCTGTCAGCTGCAGGGGCGAAGGGAAGCCACACGCAGGCAGCCTTGCAAATGCCGGCAGTGAAAACGTAAGGACCTCTGGGGTTCGGTGACAGCTTCACAGTGGTTTTGAAGACATTAGGGGTATGCAAATGGCAGAGAGGCCCTAAGTACCTCTGAGGATCCGGGCTCAAATAGAAGGTAAATAAAGACTCAGCAGGGATGTTGTCATCTCCCTGCTAGGATGCTTTAATATAGACATTCATAATTTCTTTAGATAGCGCGATGATGGCTTCATTAGAAACACTTCTGTATAAATAAGTCATTTGGCCATGGCAGAGTTCTGATGGAAGGATATTATACGTTTTCTCCCTGTACTAGCAGCTAGGTTTGATTATTGGTACATGCTTTTTTTTTCCTTCTTTTTCTTTTATTTTTCCCGTGAAACACACTCCCACAATATCTTGGTTTGCAGTCTTAACGGGAAATGACTGCTCAGATGTGTGATGGCCAGGGAACTGAGTCCAGGGGAGACCAGGACACTTTGGTATGGTGGTGGGTCCGTGAACTCAGAACACTGAGATCACAGCTTGAGAGCCTGTCATGGCCAGAGAGTCCTCCAAGCCCTGAAATTCAGATTCTTGTATCCTGTCCTTCGCTCCAGGGAGCATTGCGTGTTGCTTTTTGTTGTTCAGATGAGTCATGGGAGTGTTACACTGCTGGGAAAATATCTCTGCAGGGCTGGAAAGGAACCGGGGAGCTTTCAGACCCTTTTGAGTCACAGACCCAGGAGAACATTACTACTAGGTGAAAGGGAGACAAGAGAAACTTGGAGAAGCAGATGATATGTGTGTCTCTGTTTCACTTTTTAGAAGCTCCCCATCCCTGCACCCACTATCCTGCCACCATTTGATGACTAACCAAACCAGGGAGGAAAAGGAGCATTTCAGCTGCTTGTCAGAGCCAGACTGGCAAATACAACACAGTACCTCTGCTTTCCTCCACCGGCCTCATTTATTTTTGCTGTGATGTAATCCCCTTCACTTTTCATTTCGCCCAGCAGGAAGGTGCCTATGCAATATTCATGAGGAGCTGGGCTCTTCTCCGTGGGCTCTTCTTAGGCACCATAAATCAATGCATTTCACTGCATCGCAGGCTATTTTTCCCCACAAGTCTATGAACTGCGCTGGTTGCATGTGGATGTAGTTTTCTTTGAGTGCCAAGGCACACCTTGTTTTTTGGCCATGAGACTCCTTGTTTCTCAACAATGTACTTGGCTCTGAGAAGCCTGTGATAGCATTGTCACGGATGCCACCAGTCCCTGACGCTTTCTCTTGTCAGAAGTGCATGCAGCACAGTTCTGATTTTGTCCATCTGCTGATGCTGAGACTTGTTTGAGTTTTTTGGGAGTGGAAAAGCTCTAGAAATATTTATTCATTCTGCTCATCATCTTCTCCTGGAGGTAGTTCTGCAGGACAGGTCCTCATGAGGTTTCCAGATGGCTTCTTCCCTTATAGACAACTGTTCAAGTCCACTTGGGGGTTGGGAGTTAGGCAAAATGTAAAGCAAAATCAAGCCCAGACCAATCATCACTGGAGTGCTGGGAGTGGGCAATATTTAGACCATGGGACTGAGTTTTTGGCTGGTTCTGAGCCCAGAAGACAAGATGCTAGGACTCCAGGGAGAGTAACGCTGTTGCGCATACTGGAAGTTGCAATAAAGTTAATGAGGTTTGCATGAGATTTTATGATGAGCCAGAGTCTAGCTCTGGAAGCAGTCAGGCTGGAAGACTACGCACAGAGCTGCCTCCTATGCCTTTCTCTCCCAAGGATTACATCAACCCCACTCTGCAAAACCAGGATAACAACTGAGACCAACCCATTGCAATAAATCAGGATGGGAGCGCAGGGCACAAAACCAGACAGCAAAACTGGAGCCTTCTGGTGCGGAGGGGTTTCCTCCCAGTGCTCTTGCACTGTGCTATCTTTCATAGGAGACTTTGGCAGCTGCTTGTCCCATGCTCCGTAGAGAGTATTTTCCCACTTGTCTGTCTGAAGGATCCTCATCATACAACACTTCAGTGTCCAATTTCTCTGCAGTGGAAAACAGCCTCCATCTCAGCAGGTGTCTCAGCACTGTTTACAGGACACCTGTCAGCTCTTTTGGCTCTCCGTCCCCTCTGCCTCCTAATTATAAAATTGTGGATTGCTGCAGCTATGGGCTTTTTTCTTTTTTTCTTTTTTTTTTTCCTTGTGCACAAAATGTCAAATTGCAGAAATTAAAAATGTAAATGATGGCGACTAATTAACCAGTTGACAGCAGAGCACAGCTGCGAGTGACAGTGACTGATTACCTTCCACAAACCTTGTCCTCCAAGACCTGCCTTACCCGGGGGACGAAGGACATCGAAAACAGCAACTTTCTTAAAGAGACATAGCTCTGCTGATGAAGCCTGATGGGCAAAGGTTCTGGGGGCTCCACATCTTACAGATAAGCCCCAGTCCTCGAGCTCAAGGGGAATGTTGTTGACTCTTAAGGGAAGCAGATTTTCCCCAGTCAGAGTGGGGATGGGGGTGTTTTGAAGCCTCTTGCCACAAACCGCGACATCAGGCCAGCTTAAAATTTGAGGCAAAAGGGAGATGTTGAGCATCAGAAGAGTTGCTGGGATAGACTGGATTCGGTGCGGGAGGCGGACGATGTTAGCAATGGATGTAGATGTACTAATGTGAATGGTTCAAGAAAGCATGCAAAGCTTTTTTTGTCTATGGGAGAGAAATCCTGAGCTCTCTGTGGGCAGCGAGATCAGTGGGACTTCTCTGTGGGACTGGAGGTAGTGCTCAAAGCCCTTGAAGGCCTGACAGAGGAATCCAGCGTCAATAGGTACTGCCTACTTCTTTGATGGTATGGAGAAAGTTTACAGGATGCTTTTTGGGGTTTCAGTCTCAGAATAGGGTTGAGTGAATACAACATACATCTGGTATCCAGGAATAAATGCTTCAGTAATTTCCACTTTTGGCTAAGTCATCTCCCTTGCTGTAAAAGAAGAGCATGACCAGATATATCACTGATGCACCAGAAGAACCTGAGAGTGCTAAGTGTGTCCTTTCTCCTTATTGTTGATGGCTTTCATCTCTTGACTCCCTACTTCTCCCCTCAAGAAACGCCTTTATTTCTCTCTCTCAGGTACTATTCAGACATCACCAAAATGCCAGCAATCAGTGACCAGGACATGAATGCGTACTTGGCTGAGCAGTCTCGCATGCATATGAATGAGTTCAACACTATGAGCGCGCTCTCAGAGATATACTCCTACGTTGGCAAGTACAGCGAGGAGGTAAGAGCCTTGGAGGGGGAAGAGCAGTTCTACAGGACCATGGGACAGCCCACCCATTCCCAGGGCCCAGCACGTGTCACAGATACCTATCTTCATCCTGGCTAGGGGATGATGGATTTAAGGAATGAAAAGCAAGGCTTGGGGTCTGGAAAGGGAGGGCCTGGTGTTATTGGTCTTCCCAATACTCTTTTGTCTGGATCCCTGTTATTTTTATCTCCTACTATTGGTCAATCAAATTTAGCTGGCTTGCAGTAGTCGATGGTCAGATGTTAGCTTGCTACAGAGGAGCCCTACATGAGCTCTGCGTCACATGTGGCCAAAAGCTGTTTAAGCATGTGTGCCCAGTGCCATTTCAGACACCCTAAAGCACCCGAGAATGGTCCAGCAAGCATGACACAGGACTTAAAGGTGACCAGTACGGTTCTGTGTGTTGAAGACCAGGTGAAATACCTTAAGGCATCTCAAGTAGCATGGCAAGGTGATGAATAAAGCTATCAAATAACTGATCTCCAAGATAAGAATCCATTTGATTGGTTGCAATGTAAAGGTCTGCATTTAGTCAGATCTATCCCAAACTGCCTGCCTAGTTCCCTGCTGACTGACCGGCTTTGTGTGATCTAAGCTAAGCCTGGGATCCACCTTAGGAAAAGCTGACCCTCATCTACTGCTGTAAGATGCTGAACTCAGTCCTTTTGGGCAAAAAAAATTAAATCCCTACAATTCCTTTCTCTCACTTTTTCCAGATTCTCGGAGCCCTTGATCAAGACGACCAGGCTGGGAAACAGAAACTTGCCTACAAACTTGAACAAGTCATAACCCTTATGAGCATAGACAGCTGAGAACTGTCCTGCCAGGGACACCCTGGGAGGGATAAACCAAGTCGTGCCTCACTCAAGATCATCATCTTTACCAAGTGCAAGTTTTGATCGGCTGTAAGCAGAGTCACCTGAACAGCGCTCCTCTCTCTCTCTCATTTCTTTCTCTTTCGAAATCTATGGACAAAGCGACAAAGCCCCAGGGGTTAAAAGAAAAGACTGCAGAGGAATCTTGGCTCTGGGGACATCAAGACATTCGGGTGGAGCTCTCCTTTTCACAGCTTCCCCTCTGCCTTTGCCCTAGAGAAAAACTATTACACACAAAAAAACCCCCACAAACCCTCCCCCAACATCACATCATCACTCTGCAGATGGGAAATTAGGAGGTCACCTCTGTCATGCTGCTTTAACTGCCCTCCTAGGGCTGTAGCCTCTGGAGTGGGCATGGAAATGAACTCAGTATTACTAAAAGTCTCCCCAAGGGGAAGGCAGCCTGCCTGCAGGGATCCTGGAGGGCAGAAGCAAATCGAGATCCTCTCCTGCAGAGCCATTGCAACTCTATCTCCTGATAGTGACCCACTGGGAGAGGAACCCCAAGGCTCCCCAAAAAATGCCACAGCTCCGTCCAGAGTTGGACCACTGTGGCTCTTATCTGCCTGGGCAAACAGCGGTGTAACTGCTCTCTTGGGGCAGGGGAATGGTCAAGAGGGGAGGAGGAGACCGATGCTCCCCTGCCCGTGTGTTTCATACGGTTATTCTTATTTTTCAAAGAGACCTGTGTCCCTCTCCGTCTTTCCCATTGTGTCCTGTTGGTCGTAGCACTGCGACAAAAATGCTCTCTCTGCTCAGTGGCATCCCGTCGATGGTGGTTCTGTTCCTTCTGGCAATGGACAGCACAGCGTCTCCCTCATTCCCACCTCAGCTTGCAAAGCAAGAGCCACAAGTCTCATTTTGTTCCAGGCAAGGAGCTCAGCCTCAGAAACCAACCAGAGGGATTTTTCTAAAGCTGTTAGTTCTTTCCATTTTGTTTCCTCAACTGGAACAAAGCTATTGTTTTCTCATGGTGGAATATCAGATGGATACTGAAGGGCTTGCCATGAAGCAAGGTGGTGCATAGGACTGATGCTAAAAGCTTCCTTCAAAGCCACTCCTACGAGGAAATGTCACTACACATTTTGGAAGGAAATCTTGGAGGAAATCCAAATGAAACACTGCAAAATATTCTTCTACCTAGATACCCCCAGGCAAACTGCATGTCTTCTGGAGGTCTCTGAACCACTGTAAACTCATCTGCCTTTTTGTGCCAACTCCTGGCCTTTCCTTTTCTCCATTTCTGGAACCATTAGGCCTTGCTGAAGGCATGGTTGCTGCCTAGGAAGGAGTTGCTCTCTCTTCGCACTTCCTATCTCTTCAGAGATCATTGTCACCACAGGACAGTTGTGGGTGATTGATTACCCTGTCCTATCCTCTGCTCAGCTCCTCCAGAACAACATCTCAACCTGTTTCACGGCCAGCCAAAGAGGAGTGAGCTCCTGAGTCTCTTCTGTGTTTGGCTATTTTTTTCATACAGCTGCCAGCCTGGATAACACCATGGTGCAGCGTAGTGGGAGACCCTCAGGGTCTGGAGAACCTTGCATCTTGTACACCATGGAGGCAAGAGCTGGGTCTGCATTCATCTCACCAGAGAGGAACAGAGCTTACTAGCAGATGGAGGAGTGGCTTGATGCCATGGAGAATCAGCCCACATCCATCTCACACCATCCTCAGAGCTACAGCCTGGATCCACTTTGCACCTGGAGGGAGGAGGGGGTAAAGACGGGGTGTGTAAATTGATTACAGAACGAGTGCATTTGGTTTTATTCGTGCCTCTTGCTAGCAAACCAGAACCTCTTCAGAGCGACGGATCATGAGTGCATCTAATGGGGGATGTGGTGCAAACAGGAGTCAGTCAGCAAGCGGGTTTCATTCAGCCAAGCAGATACACATGTAGGCAAGCCTTTCTAAAACCATTTAATGAACAGCAGTCCAAACCTGGATGTGTCTGTGGGGAGAATATCACAAGATTCATATTGAAACAGCAAACTTAGGGACACGTCTTGGTTTTAAAACCCCAGACATTTCTCTCTTGATTATAATTATTATTATTTTGTGCGTGTGCGTGTGCGTGTGTGTATCTGTGTGCGTGTGTGCTTTATTTCCTTTTTAATTTTGCTTGCTTTCTGTTGGATTGCTGAGCTGATGGACTCATCATGCACCTTATGGACATCTCAGCATTTTTAAGAGGCCTGCGCGCTGGGGATGATTTGGGTTTGGTTGGTTCAGCCATGATTTTGTTGATCCATTTAGTAATGTCGGCGCATGTTCCAGATCCATTGATTATGGCTGTGAAAGTGGGGTGGAAGTCCCACCAGAGCCAGCGGTAAGAAAATTACAGCAACAACACAAACACAATATTTTTTATAAGTACATAAAAAAAGGAAAATTAAAAAAAAAAAAAAAAGGAAGAAACCAAAGGTTTTGACAAACAAAGTGCCACAAAAGATAAATATGGACCCTATTGTCATGCCTTGTACTCACAGCTGGATGGTAGGAGTCTAAGGACAAATAGCTGGCTTGGAGGGAAGTGGTTATGAGTGATGGGCTATACTGCCTGGACATGCGCACATGAAAGGAAGAAGAAGCTGTTTAAAAAGAAAAAAAAAGTATCAAAGTGAACTGGTGCAATGCTGCACTGTTACTGAAGTCAGAGGAACACCACAGGGGAAATTTGAGACTCACCCTGTTTCTTTTTGATGTTTTCAGGGCTGTGTTTTTGTTTTATTATGGTTGTTTTTCATTGTTATTATTTTATTTCTTCTTGCTGGTACGGAATTTTTCATTTGTAATATATATATTTTTTTTTCAAGAAAAACTTGAACACTTCAGAGACACTGAGAATGAAACACTTAGGGGAAATGGGAAGCGCCATGAGATTGGTGTCTTCACCCTTCCCAAGTTCCCATTTAGGCATTTCCATTTTCTCTCCACCCTCTTCTTTCCCCCATCCCCAGGATTTGAAAGAAAATCTGTATTTTGTTTCTCTTTCACCTCCTCCTTATTTTTTTTTCCTTTTTGTTTTTCTTTATTTGGTGTTTGAGCTGGTTTTGGTTTTCGCTTAGAAAATGTGCAAGTATCATGATGTAAATGCGTGGACTTCCTCCCCTCTCCCCTTCAGTGCCCTCCCCATTTCCAACCACTGTCCCAGCATCCCCCAGTCTATGAGAGGTCTTGGCATCTTTCTTCCGAGACTCACCTGTTAAGCTAACTATTTTTTAAGTGCATGTAAAATACAACTGAAAACAAAGACACAAGCAGAAGAATGAGCCCTACTACAACATGGTAGTAGTTCTTTTCCTCTTCCTTTGATTTGTTTACCCCCACCTCCCTTTCCACACTTGACTAAAAATGCCCAATAGGTGGTATTCCACACTGCTTTTCAAGCCACACAGAGAGAAATGGAGCCAAAGTCTCTAGAAGTCAATGGACAGGCTCCTAACATCCAGAATATGCCAGATGATAGGCTGATTTTATGGGTATTTCTCAAACACTGCAGTCAAGACAATGAATGCTGACACTTGCAGTGCCACCAGAAATGGGGAAAGGGAACTCATTAAGACTTTCTGTGGTCCTACTGAAAGATCTAAGATTATTTCTTCACTGCAGAGTTTGCTCTGGGACTTTGCACCTGGGTTAGAGGAACAAAAACAAACACATCGCATCCTCCCTGTGAGTGTACTCACCTATCAATGACACAGTGACCTGAGACGTAATCCATCATGTCATGTGCTTTTACAGACTGAGCCTTCCGGTAAACACTGTTGTGGGAAAAGTTGAATGCTATCTGGAAGAAGGTGTTAGAGATTGCTAACACTTGAACAGACAGCACAGGAGAACTACCGAAAAGGAGAAATGCAGCCACCCAAAGGCACCTTCCTCTCCCAACATGTCCCAGTCCTTCTCTTCCCACTCTTCATTCTGTCCTGAACATATCTGAAGGTTTGGTCCAATCCAGCATACACCAGCCTTTCTCCGTTAGGTAAGCGGGCTATGCCAATTTTCTCATCTGTAGTTTTTTTTTTTACCACTGCAGTTTTTTTATCATACCTCTTTGACACTGGAGACCATAAAAAATTGTTATGACATGAAGAATATTTACCAGCAGAATTTTGGTTGGTATTTGCTTTAACTGAAAAGTGACTACCAAAATTTCCAGATCTTGTGCATTAGCTCACAGGAAGGTGTTTACCATGAAGGGAAAATAATTGTCATAATTATTTTTAGTAATGCTATTGTAGACTAACAGATAGAGTTTGAAGAGTCCAGTGGCCAGTCTCACTGTTGAGTCAGCCAACCCAAAGACTACACATCCCTTCCACATTTCCTAAAGTCCGGGATTCCTATGGTGTAACAACCCAAGCACAAAAGAGCTAATATCAAGACAAAAATAGTTTAAAAGTAAGATGAAACACAAAATGTAGATCTGTCCTTCCCCAAGGCTTTAAAGAAATGCTTTGGAAAGAGACACTATTATGTGACACTATTATTGGAAGAGAAGACTCTTCCAAAGGAAGATTGGAAACCTGACAGGACTGCGTGCCAGGGTTCCTCTTAGTGGGGCATACATTTGTGTCTCCACAAAGGACCCTCAAGCCCAAGGACCATCTCACACCAAAAATAAAAGTCTGGGCTGCTGGAGATGACCACGACTACTCTCTCACATCACCAAGACATCAGTAAAACAAGTCACGCTTCACCCTTCCCAGCAGCCTGAAGAAGAATTACTCATGAAGCAGATTCATCTGATAGTGTGGAGATATTGCTTGGCACTGTAAAAGGAATGAGAGAGAGGAAAAAAACTGGTTCTGCTTCCCAAACTCTTGAGGCAGGCTCTAGTTTTAACAGGTTTGCTTCTCCATAGAAATCTGTTGCTTTCTGCGGTGGCCATTGCTGATGTGAGAAGATGCCATGACCAGATAAGCACAGAAACCAGACAGAGGGCACTGTATAGAAATGTGCATTGTGGTCCCAACGGGTTTGTGTTGGTTTTGGGTAGCTCACCAAAAATTGCATCCAGACACCTAGTTTGGATATCTCCCACCCTTGAATGAGGAAATCAGTATAAAAATCCAGCTTTCAAATCAGTGTTGTTGTTTAAACTCCTCTGAGCCTCTGATAACCTCCTCTCCTGGGATGACCAGGAGAGCCCAGGAATGAATCTCTTTCTCCAAGCTAGGGAGATGTGATCATTTACATGATCATAGTAGATTGTGTTTCTATGTTGGCAGATGCCTCACCATGACAACTGTTGGGTAGAGAAGTATTGGCATAGCCTCAGTGATGCCAGGACAATTTGCTCTGTGCATTTGATGAGTAGTAGAAGAGTTGTCCTCCAGGGCAGGTGGAGGTCTTGGGATGTCCTAGCTCCCTAGCTCTTGCCATCCAAACTTGGTATGCTGGGAAGCAGGCAACTAATGAAGCAAGTGAACCTCAACGTCATGGTGTGAATCTCAGCCTCCTGGCTATTCACAGCCTGAGTTTTCCCACTTTGCACCCAATGCTGTTCCCATTTCAGAGTATCATTTGGTCAACGGAGTCCTGCAGTTTTCCCTCACCTCTGCCACAGTGCAGTGCCCCTTCCTCCAAAAAAGTTGTGTTGTCCTACAGGACATACCTCTTTTGCGGAGAATGCTTTGAAAATGGAGCTTGCCAACCATGTTTTATTTGGGATGGCTCAGTTCACTACACTGTTAGAGAAGCACCCAAGGGCACACAGGCTTACAGCAATGGATTAATTTGTAGAAAGATGTTAAAAAAAAAAAAGAAAAAAGATTTACACTTGGAAAAAATAAAACCACCAAAAAAACCCCAGCGAGGATATAAAGCTGCTTAGTCTAATCAACCTGTCACGTGTGTGATTTTTGTTGTTGTCGTCGTTGTTGTTTGTTCATTGGCTTTTTTTTTGTGTTAATCTTCTGTTCTAAAAATGGAGAGTTTACCTCAAGAAATTCTTTCTGCTTGGAAACCGATCACCTCAAAGACACTCGCAGCAGAGAGCAGTGTGCAGGGAAGCTCAGTAAAGTGAACTTGGGTGTAGAAAATGGGGAAAACCAGGACATTTAGGCTCTTTCAGCATTCCCTTCTCTTGCCGATGTGGTCTGGCGTGGCTCCTTGACTCTGAAGTCAGCATTTCCCAGTAGGAGAGGTTGCTGTTGACTTTCCGATAGAGCCAGTTGGAGAAATCAAGGCACATGTCCAAGCTTGTAGTCCTTTCTGAAGTATCTTAAGAGAAACTTGGTGTTATTTAAAATGTCTATGCTGCTTTTTCTCCAGTCCCTGGAGAAAACCCACTTTCCAGCCCAGAGTGAGGTAAGGAAGCAGAGATATTAGGTGCTAGCTAAATGCTCCCAGTGTTTTCCCCAAAAAGTCAAGATGAGAGGCAACTGGATTATTTAACGTCACAAGACAGGCCCTTCCTAGTGTCTGACCCTATGTCTTGGACATACACATGAGCCCAGAAGTCTCATTCTCTGTTTTGCTAAAGCTTCCACCTTAAATACAAAATCAATGTAAAGACATATCCTTTCACTACAGTGTTACTAACAGCCTCAAAGAGATGTCAAGACAGCATTAGAAAGGAGGTTGGGATCCTTTTTCTTAGGTTGTTGTTGTTGTTGGTTTGATTTTCTTTTGAATTGATCCTAGTTAAAAAATAAATAAAATCTATACTATTTAAATTGGAATCCCGTTGTTACTTGGTAAAGGCAAAGCTTCTGTACCTTTGTTATAATTAATTGTATACCTGTGTATGTAAATATAAGGCATTCCTATTTTGCAGTCCAGAACAAAAAAGAAAAAAAAAACCTATTTGTAATATAGAATAAAGTTTATTAAAAAAAATAAAGAAATAAAAATGCCCCAGGCTGTGATTGCTGCTTCCTGTGGCCAAATGGAGCCAGAGGGAGGGAATTCAAGTGAAGGGGAAGCATGAGACTGGAGACCATGCAAGTGCTCCACGCAAGTCCCCTTCACATCTACACCACAGGACCCCTCTCCCAAGTTCAGGCTCCCCCACCAACCACAGTACATCCTCTAGAGTTTCCTTAGTGCTCCAGAGAGTCAGCACATGTTGGCATTCCGGGCTTGACTTCATACTCATGCCCATGGGCTGGGCTGGTGAAGTGTGGTAGAAGTGGATCCCAGCTAAGCAGACCCTTGCTATGTGTAGAGAGAGGGCAAAGGCTTGGGGATCAGCATGTTTATGTCAACAAATGACTGTGAAAAGCGTTCTTCCA
>NW_009225252.1:153633-157418 GCF_000690835.1 Fulmarus glacialis
CCCCCTTTCTCTCTTTATTTCTCTCTCACACAAGAACCCATTTCTTGAGTTGTTTGAAATTTTTTTGGACATGAGGGATTCAGACAGGTTATTCCTTTCCACCTGTGTTTGGGGTGTCATCAGCTGTGCATTTTGAAGATGATTGACACGATCATGAATTCAGGGATGCCGTTAAAAGAACCATATCCTATGGCTCTTGAAAGTCTGCAGTGACTCTGACTCCTTGGCCATTACAGTAGAGTAGCAATCATCACACTGGGTCTCAAATCTGGAAGAGTCATAGGTAGTCTTAGGCAGACAAGCAAACATCCCAGCCCACTGGTTTCTCTGTTCCCAGGATGTCATGCCAGGCCTGAGGCTGCTGCTGGGGCAAGCTCTGCTTGCAACACTCATGGTTGGCCATGCAAATAGGGGGAAATCATCTGTCCTCAGCATCTATATCCTTGGCTGGAGGAAGAAGGTGGATGTCTCTCCAAAGCGGAGGGAAGGATCAACTGCCTGTGGGCAAATCTGCAGCCCTCTCACTGCCAGGCATGGTCTCTCTTCCCTGCATGTATCTTCAAAGCTGAAGATGTTCCCCAGGCAGTGAGAACTGCAGCCTCCCTCCTTCCCCTGCCTTCTACCCCTGCTCTCCTCCCACGCCTGGCAAGAAGGAGCAGGTAATGGATACTTCAGTTTCTAGATAGCTTAGCTTAAAGCAAGAGGGGAAAATCCATTTTCCCTTTCCCATGTCTGCTCCCCAACCACTGTGCTCCCCTTATCTTACGGTTATTACCTAATGATACTGTCTTTTCAATGGCTGTTGCAAAGAGTAATCTCTTAATGAAGGAGGTCAGATTCCCTGGGACTGATGGCAGGCTTGGCCAAGCCTGGGCTGGGTTTGCACTGCTGTGACACAGGTCTGCATGGTTTAACGTATCAGCCTCATCACATACCCCAAAGGACAGGAAACTTGACCTGAGACACCTCAGCTGAAGGCAAACTGGAGATAAAAGACTCATAGGTGCTTTTCACCAACCCTGCTCTTGAAAAGCCAAACTGATGTAAACAGAGCCAGGTCCCTTTGGAAGTAGAAAGGAGACATGGTGGCGGTGACTATTGAAACTGCCATCTTTCATAATTCACTACTCTCACAGCAGTGAGACATGGCAGAGGAGGTCAGAACCACGTACCTGCTCCGTCCTTGTGTCCCGCATCCCCCAGCAGACTCGCGGCCAGCGCTGCACATAGCTACCAACCTCCCTCTCCCCACAAAGCAGACAAAGCTCTTATCATCCTTGTCATCCCAAGAGCTGGGAATTGGCATCAGCATCCTTAACAGCCTCCTCTGCCTGTGTATGCTCCCAGTGTTTCCCACTGCTCCCCTTCTCCCAGCCAGCCCTGTGCCACTGTCCTCCGTTTCATTCAGCGGAGAGGAAAACAGAGTCAGGGTTGCATGCCTGGAGCTGCTGCAACTCCTGCCATGCTCCAAAGGGCTAAGCCTCTGTCACCCACCGAGGAATGAGACAGCTGG
Organism: Fulmarus glacialis; assembly: GCF_000690835.1. NCBI lineage: Eukaryota > Metazoa > Chordata > Aves > Procellariiformes > Procellariidae > Fulmarus > Fulmarus glacialis. Next base: position 155,147 of record NW_009225252.1, read on the forward strand.
CAGGTTTTATGGGATTTGCAGACCATGGTGCCAACATAAGGCTTGTGGAAAGCAAACACCTTTTTGCTTCTGGGCAGCAGGGTGAATTGCAGAAACTTATGCTAGAAAATGTTGTGTGCAAAGAAGTGCTTCAGATTTCAGCTATTCTGAATTATTAGTGTATTTAGGGAAAAAACAAACACACCTCTAAAGGAAAGAGTTATGAAGGCTTTTCCTTTTGGGGGCCTTTTTTTAAACCTAAACTAAAATACCTCACAAAAGCTTCCTTCCAGACTAAGTGGTTGTACTTAACATTTGCACAAAGAGTAGTTTTAGGCTGAGTCTCTGCCAGACATTGCATAAACAGAGAGAGAGTGTTCCTGTAGAAAAAACAGCTTCCATGTCAGTGAGTCTGGACAGGAAAAGGAAGAGGTGGGGAGGAAACTGAGGCATGAAGAGGTGAAATGAGTTGCTCGCAATCACACAGCAGCTCAGAGGCAAAGGTAGGGTCTCTGCACCCTATTTTTGCCCAGTACCGATCAACCCCGTCACTATTTCTTGCAACTGGACACAGCAGTGTATTGCATGTGAGAATCCATAGGGCAGGGCATGGTTGGGACCTACACTGTGATCCTGTAATTAAACTTCATATGTGATATGTACTGGACCACAGTGTCCTCTTGTCTTTGGTGCCAAGACCAGGAAAAAAACCACAACACCAGCTATTCCCACAAAAACACCCTTCCAAACACTAAATAGGACTGCAATTACTTAGCACAGCCAAACAAACAGATTCCAGGCTTGTCGTAACTCCCTGTTGAAAGCTGTAAGCTCAAAATGTTTTGGGCTTGCTACTAGTTAGTGGAGAACTTACCTATTGATTCAATGAAAGCTGCGAGAGTGGGAGTGAGAAGAAAAACCTTTGACACGGATATGTCTGCAACGGGACAGGGCATCAGTCCGGTGCCTGCTGGTGAACTCTGGAGATCCTGAGAAACCTCGACTCAGGTTCTGTTGGCTGTGTTTGCAAGTGCATGACAGAGACAGCACAACTGTACTGGAAGCACCAGCCACTTCTCCCGGTTTCAGCCTCTGAAATAATAGAATCATAGAATCACAGAATGGTTTGGGTTGGAAGGGACCTTTGAAGGTCATCTAGTCCAACCCCCCTGCCATGGGCAGGGACATCTTCAACTAGATCAGGTTGCTCAGAGCCCCATCCAACCTGACCTGGAATGTTCCCAGGGATGGGGCATCTACCACCTCTCTGGGCAACCTGTGCCAGGGTTTCACCACCCTCAGTGTAAAAAATTTCTTCCTTCTATCTAGTCTGAATCTACCCTCTTTTAGTTTAAAACCATTCCCCCTTGTCCTCTCGCAACAGGCCCTGCTAAAAAGTTTGTCCCCATCTTTCTTCTAAGCCCCTGAAAGGCTGCGATAAGGTCTCCCTGAAGCCTTCTCTTCTCCAGGCTGAACAACCCCAACTCTCTCAGCCTTTCTTCATAGGAGAGATGCTCCAGCCCCCTGATGATTTTCGTGACCTCCTCTGGACCCGCTCCAACAGGTCCATGTCCTTCTTGTGCTGAGGACCCCAGAGCTGGACGCAGCACTGCAGGGGGGGTCTCACCAGAGCAGAGCAGAGGGGCAGAATCCCCTCCCTCGACCTGCTGGCCATGCTGCTGGTGATGCAGCCCAGGATACGGTGACTCTGTTCAGCTCCCAAATGGGTTAAGCTGAATATTCAAGGCCAACCAGTTATCTACAAAGCAAGCAGGAGCCATCTTGCCATCTCTTCACTAAGATTATTGCTGTTTCTCTGTCCATGCTGGATCATCCCACCCCCAAGCTACAGAAAAGAGACATTTTCAAAGCTTTCCTGCTTTTACTATCCGCGAGAGGTGATGTCCATTTCCTGCATCTCAATCCATCCGTTCTTCAAGCTCTTCCACTGAGGAAGTGGTGACCATTTGCCTCAGCTCTGTGACATCCCCAGTGTAAACAACATCCCCCAAGTTGCCCTCAAAAAACTGGCAGGGGAGAGGGCAGGGCAAAGCTGGGAACTAGTCTTCAGCTCTCAGGGGAAGGCTAGGAGCCGGTCTGCAGCTCAGCTTCCCAAAGCAATCCCAGATGTCAGCTGAGAAGGACTATTTCCAGCAACCTGGAGAGCATTCAATTTGCCTTTATTATTTCCCAGTTCCCTCACCCGCTTTCTGACACTTCACAGGTTCGGCTGCCTGCATTTTATTACGCTGTTCCCCCCACCAGTCCCCTTCCTGGAGGTTTTTCTGGTTCA